>NC_059276.1:2678910-2756410 GCF_017591435.1 Portunus trituberculatus
CCTACTCTCATCCTTGCTCTCTTTTCTCTCTTCCTCTCTCAATGTCGTTTCTTGTTTCTTTTGTTTTCTCTTTCGTCCTTGCGCTCTTTTCTCCCTTTTTTTTTGTACTTTATTATTTTATTTGCTTCTCTCCTCAGTCCTGCATTATTTTTCTCTCTTTTTACAATTTCATATTTTTTTGTGCCTACTTTCATCCTTGCATTCTTTTGTTTCTTTCTCTTGTCATCTCACTCTCTCCTTTCATATCTTTCCTTTTAAAAGATCATTATTTTCTTTTCTTTCTATGTATTATTTCATTTTTTCTTCCTTCTCTTCCTTCTCTCATTTGGTATATCGTATTCTCAGTTTTCCTTTCCCATTTCTTTATTATTTCCTCTCTATTCACATCTTTTCCTCGCCCATCCTTCCCTCATCTCGCTTCCTATCTAAGTTAGTCAAGTTTAAATATAAATTGAGTTGGTTTGCTTCTTAAAGTATAATTTATTCCTTTGAAGTTTGACTAATAGTTATGTGTGTGTGTGTGTGTGTGTGTGTGTGTGTGTGTGTGTGTGTGTCTATGTGTGCATTTGCTTAAGTCTAGTATTTCAAATTAAGTAAAGCCAGGCATTTCTCCTCTTTAAGATTTGAATTTATCCATCATATTCAAAGTCAGCTGTATAAAAATTAAAGAAAAAGAAATAGGAAAAAAAGCAGCAATAACAAACTCACTAATGATAATAACTTGAGATTAGCAGTTAAGAGCAGTGATAAAGAAATTAATATAGTATCTAGGTGAGCAGTACTAATAAGTGCAGCAGTAACAAGTTAAATCAAGGAAGCAATAGGGAAACAAATATGTAATCTATGCAGTAATGAAAGTAAACAATAAGAGAAATAAAATAGTAATAAAAAAAGTAATAGGTATAATTTTGTCAGTAATAATAGTAAAACAAACTAGCAATCAATTCATTATCAAAAGCAAACTCTGGAACTCCCTGCCTGTGTCTGTATCTCCAACTTCCTATGATTTGATAGTGAAGAGGGAGGTTTCAAGACATTTATCCCTACTCTTTGACTAACTCTTTCAGACCTGCAAGAGAACTGGCAACTAAGTAGGCCTTTTTTTCATTCTTATTTTACATTGCTCTTGGCCAGTTTTCCACTCTTATATAAAAAAATCACACCATTAATAACAAACAAACCAGTAACATGGAGAGTAAGAATAAAAAGTAGGAGACAGATCACTAACACTAAACATCACAAAACTAAACCATAACATCAACACAGACCTGCAGTGAGTCCCCCGTGGCAGAGCTATAGTGCTGTGTGTCCTTTCAGCATGATCACGCCAAGAACAACCCCTTCCTGAGCTCCCCCACCAACGAGGCTGCCCCTGCCGCCCCTACCAACAACGGAGACGCTTCCCAGATCATCGACCTCTTTGGCGCCTCACAGACAGATGCAGCGCCAGGACAGGTGGGCTTCAAGTGTGTGGTGTGAGGAGGTACTGTTAGGTTAGGTAAGGTTAGGTTGGATTAGGTTAGATTAGGTTAGGTTTGGCTAGGTTGGGTTACAATATATAAGGTTTATTTATTTATTATTTTTCTATTTATTTATTTTATTTTATTTATTTATTTTTTTTTTATTTATTTATTTTTTTTTTTTTTTAGTTTAGTTTTAGTTAGGTTAGGTCAGACTTAACTTTGCCTTAGGTTAGGTTAAGTTTGTGTTACTTTGGCATTAGATTGGGTTCAGTTTGATTGGATTAGGTAAGTTAGATTTAAAGTTAGGTTAGGTTAAGTTGTGCTAGGTTTATTTGGGTTGTATTAGGTTAGGGTAGGTTAGTTTTGTTTGGATTATCTTGGGGTGGTTTAGGCTGGGTTAGGTTAGGTTGAATTTAATTTGGCTGGGTTACATTACTTTAGATTAGGTTGGATTGTTTGGTTAGATTTGGTTGAGTTACATAGGTTAGACTAGAATGACAGTGGTATTGTATAATTTTAGTACAGGAATTTTGATGCTTAGCTTTGTTTTGCATTTTTAAGGTGTTCATAGTAGCAGCACTGAAGGAAGGTCATATAACAATGGGGATGAATGCATTGGTAAGTAGTGAGTGCAGTACAAGCAGTGATGTGGCAGGTGGTGAGAGTGTGGAGGATAACAGTGGTGTGCTAAAGTTATGGTACATGGTTTTGGAATATTTTACTAGTTATTTTTTTGTTTCAACAATTTTTCCTCTTTTTTGTTTGTTTCCTTCCTAACTGTTTTTCATTTATTTCCTATTCCTTTTCTTTTTATCATTATTAGTTCCTTTCTTGACTGATTTTCACATTTTCCTCACCTTTCTCCTTTCATCATCTCTCATTCCTTCAGATCTTCTTAATTGTCTCTTCCTCAATTTTGCCATCACCTTTCATTTCCTCAATCAGATCCTCTCTTGACTGGTTCTCCTTCTGTTTCCTTCACATGTCACTCACATTACTGACTCTGCTCTTCCCCTATCAGGCAGGCAAAGCTTCAGATGATCTCCTGCAGCTTGGCAATCCCTTCGCTGACATGCTGAGTGGGACAGCCGCTGCCACCACTGCTGCTGCTCCTGCCCAGCCTTACACCAATGGTAGGACCTGGTGGCTCTCTGTAGGTCCTCTCCAAATTTCTGCATGGTGTTGCTCTATTCTCTCTCTCTCTCAGTCTCAATCTATTTCTCATGACACCAGCCTGAGCCCACTGCACTCACCAATCGCCTCTTGTTATGTAGGATGTCACAATTTTGCTCTCACTCACTTTGTCTTGTTTAGCTGTGTCAATGGATTCTCACACCAGTTCTCGCCATCACTGAGTATCTCACTGCATGTTTTGTGTTCTTGAAGCAACCAGATGCATTAAGATAGTTTGTCAGGGTTTCTACCGAGGTTTAAGTGGTTTTTGTACAGATAACTTTTCACTTGAGTTTATTTTTCTTGTTTTCTTTGTTTCTTTGTTTATTGCTGTCTCTTTTCTTCTTTATTTCGTGTTTTCTTGCTCATCCTTTCCTTTCTCCCTCTCTTTTATCCTTCCTCTCCATTTCTCAAACTCATTTTCTTGTTCATTTGCTTAGTATTGTCTCTTTCCTTCTCTTCTTTCCTGTTTCCTTGCTCATCATTTCCCTTTCCCTTCTCATTCTTCTATGCTGTTCATTTCTCTAACTAATTTACTTGTTTCCATCTTCCTTTTGTATCTTCTGTCAAAATTTCTTCATTAACTACAAAACAAATCAGTCTTGCAGTCAGTGTGGTAAGGCAGAAGTGGATTAACTGACCACCCCAGAGCCCTGTGTAGTGTGAGGGCTAGAGGAGGCTGAGTGGGTGCAGTGCAGTGGGGTGGGTGTGAGTGGGACAGGCTTTCAGTGTGTTGAGTTGAGTGGCTCAGTGATGTTGTTGGTGTGCTGCGGCTCAGATCAGACAAACCCCTTACTCTCACTGGGGATGCAGCCGTTATGTATGTCAATATCCAGATTTTTTTTTTTTTGGCTTCCAGTAAGCAGCCCTTTATAAATGCCAGGTTATTATTATTATTACTATTCTCTCGCATGAACGGTATCCCTTTTAAAAATTTATAGTTAGTCTTGAGATTTTTAAACCCCCATGTCATTTTCTTAAGCCATTTCTTGAAGCAGTGGATTGCATGAGTGTTTGAACTGGAGATTCCCAGCTTATGATTCATTGTGTTCCTTTGAACTAGTGGCAATCATGTAGCAAGGTTATTAATGACAAATTTCTCTTTATTCTCAACATCTCAATCAGTTGCAAAGTGTAAATAAGTGTAATAAGCCGCAGAGAGCAGGGTAAGTAAGGACCTTCTGTCTCTCTTTGTGTGGGATGTGGTGTTGTGTGGTGCTGTGGTGCTGTCAGGTCTTGCTGGTGTGTGCTGGAGGATTGTGCTGCTGGGACTCTTGCCAACACCACTTCCATGTGTCCAGTTGTCTCCTCTTATGTGTGTTTTTCTCTGTGTGTGCGTGTTTGTGTTTGTGTGTGTGGGTGAGTGTGTGAGTGTGTGCGTGCATGGGTGCATGTGTGCCTGCTGTCTGTCTGCCTGCCTGACATGCTCCATTTATTACTGAAAAATGTATATTCATCTGATTCCTTATTATTTCCACAAATTTTTATAGTATGGTTTGTATTTCAACTAAAAAAAATTATTCCATCCTTTACATAAAAAATGCCCCTTAAGATATATTTTATTTGATGTTTTAAAGTATACATATTTCTAGCAAGTATCTCTTAGCATCAAGGAGGAGCTAGGCTGATGTAAGTCATGTTTTGTGGTAGAGTAGGAGTAGTGAAGGGACTGGCTTATTGGGGGTGGGAGTGACCAAGGCTGGCTGCTCCACTCTCTGCCTCATCACCTTCACTCACACCAAGACTGTAACCATGGACCTCTGCTATACCCACACCATGCTCAATATATCAAGGTGTTTGTGTAGTGTGGGTTGCTAGGACACTGCAAAAAAAGTTAGTTGGTATGTTGTCTTTAAATTGAAGAAAGACACAGCATATCATCTATGAATTTTTTTATTTCTCTTTCTGGCCAAGGACAACAAAAATTATTAAATGAAATGGCCCACTCAGATGCCAGACCTACTTGGGAACTGGCATTTAAGTGGATCTTTTTGTTTGTTTTTTGTTGCCATTTGCCAAATTTTCTCTTATGTTTACATAAAGTCTTTCTTCAGTTCAAAACCTGATCTGTTAGCTTTCCATGTTTCTGCAGTCTAAAAAGTCTCTAATCTGTTGAGAATGCAATGCTGTTTTATTACATTTCCAGCAGATAAAACCTATTAAGTGGAAGTGGGTGCAGAAAGTTAATTGATTTTTAAATACAAGTGTGCCCTTAGTCATGGTTTTAATTCCCAGTCACAGCGCAAAACTGTTAGGGTAAGTCTTGTTCCCTTTAAGACGTGTACATTGACACAAATTGTATGGTGTTCTCAATTTGCTGAGTGTTTGTTCCCACCATCAATGTTTTTGTTGGCCTGTCATTTTCTAGATGCCAACTTGGATTTAAAGGAGGAAACTGTAAGAAGGAAAACAATTGAAAGCAAAATATTGACAGTCATGAGGAACACTTGCAAACAAACAACTAAGGAAAAACTATCAGTCAAAATATGGATTGACTCAGGGAACAATTACAAAAAAGAAAATTAAGGTCAAAATATCAACATATTAACAGGAAACACCTTAAAAAACCAACAGAGGCAATGAAAATATGAGTGGTGAAGCAGTACTGCAGAGTGGAGGCTTACAATGAGGCAAGGTGAGGTGAGAGCAGCCCCTTGGTCACCCACACAGCAGACACTACCCTGAGAGGACTTAGCTAGCCTAGTGTGCATTAGTCCGTGGCTTCTGAGGATAGCCGTGTGATAGGTGAATGTTGTTATGGAGTAGAATGAGCCCTTCTCCCCCCCATCCTCCCATCCCGCACCCTCTCGTCCCCCCATGACCTGCTCCTTGCCCTGACGAGAGTGGAGGGGATGCCTGGTAGTAATAAAAGCTGTTGTTCTCACAGGTGTCTCTCAGAGTGTGTGTCAAACCTCCTCCACAGCCCCTGGTTTTGTTTCTGATAATGCCTTTGATGCTGTATTTGGCAAGAGTAGCACATCCCAGAGTAAGTTGTATTCTCAAGCATGGACTTTCTTTGTTTTTTTGACGTTTTTATTTTTAACATTTACCTGTTTTTTCCTCATGTTTTTTTTATTTCCCAGTTGTTAGCAGTTTATATTGACTTCTGACCTCTTATTATTTGTCAGTTCAGACCCCAACAAATAGTGTGGTTAAATTCCTTTCACTACTTTCATTTCCTGTTTGAAAAAAAAAATAGATGCTTGCAGTAAATTCATATCATTTCCTTTAGTTTGATTTTTTTTAATGATCATTTTTTAACTGGTGGCTAACTCTCTACAATTTATTTCAGTTGACTCACATACCTAATTTATTCATCCAAGTTGGTTGACCACCCTCACCCTAGGACTCAGTTTAGAGTAGAGCCCCGCATGTCTTGCCCAGCCCAGACACACACACACTCCTTGGACTGCACTCTTAAACATTTCAGCATCTTTTGACTACTTTTAACAGGCTCTAGTGGAAGCTGTTCAGGTTTTCAAGAGCATTTGATTCTAGTGATAGTTGAACTTGCTTTCTGCCTTTGAAATTAGTTGTTCTAAGAGTCTGAAATGTTTAAGAATCCAGTTCCTCATGCGTTCCTCTTCTCCCAAACAGCCGAGGAAATGACTGTGGAATGCTGGTAGTAGAAAATGATTGTAGTGATGAAAGAAAGAATTAGTAGGAGAGTAGAGGCAGTGGAAGCATGAAAGATGGTGATGATGAGGAGGATGATGATGAAGGATGAGTGTGATGGATATTTTCTAGTGTAACAACACACCAGCAAGTGGATTCTCCAGTATACTTATAACTATTGAGTTTCACTGACTCCCAAGAGGACAGTGGCTGCTGAAAAAGAAGGCTGTGTTTTGGACGAGGGAGTGTAGGTGTTAATGTGTTGGTCTGGTCTCCTCAGTGTAGGGTGTCAGGGTGTGCAGTGTGTGGGTCTGCTGCTGCCGCCCACCAGGCACTGCCCTGTGTCCTCCCACACTCCCTTGAGAATGACCAGTTTCCAGCATATGTTTTACTCTTACATTACCATTAGTGTTTATCAGATGCAGTATTTATTTTATATCTTACGTACATGTTACACACCCCTCATATACATGGATTTGTATATTATAATATATATTTATTTGTCATAGTTATTTTACAATGGGGCACCCACCAGCCAGGAGGCACCTGGCCCCTTGTAGTATCAGTCAAGTGTTACTGAGGGAGGGGCAGATGTGTTGTGTCTTGTGCTGCAGCCTGAGGGTGCCAGGGCCGCCGGGACTGGTGGGGCCGTCATTGTTGTGTTGTAAAGCACCTCAAGGAAGACTCGGCTTCATGTAGTACAGTACCTAATTTACGTGAGTGTTGATGAATGTCAGTCACCGTCCATAGGGAGGGGCTGGCCGGCCCCCTGTGTGTTTTCAGCAGAGTTCTCAAGCTGTCCCTTCCTCTGGGTGCCTCAAGTGATGATAAATAGTGTGCATCACTCTTATTATTATTTTTGTCATTGTAGCTCACCATAGCATTGAGCAAATATGATGCTTGTGAAGTATGCTGCTTCTGCACACACCACTTGACCACTAATAGAATGAACCATTGTTGCATGTGACAGGCACGGTTGCGACCAGTTCCTTCACCTGGCCAGGTAATAGTTGTACTGTTTTGACTGACACTTTGCTAACGATGAGGTTGGGTTGCAGGTAACCTTACTGTGCCGGCTTACTCTAACACACTACTACTTTGCCTTTACTAACAGATATGGTAAGATTTCAGCATGCCAATCACAGTACTGGGTGGATGACTCACTGTGTCTCAGGCTCTCGTTATCTGGGTGGCCTGGGGAGTGTGAGTGGCCGTGACAGTCTGGAGGTGCCAGGTGGCTCGTTGTTGTTGTTGTTGTTGTGGCAGCACACAGGCAGAACTAGACCAGAGAGGCTGTGTGCAAGTGTTCCAGCTGTCCAGGCATTGTGTGTATTTTTTTTGTGCAGGAAGACAGGAAGGACAATTAGGAAAACAGCTCAACACCATTACTGTTCTTCGGGTTGACTAGTTATAAAATTATGGAGAGCAGAAGTTATTTGTGATTCAGAAATGCATTGTAGATTTCCTCAGAATGCAGGATTGAGTGAGGTGATTAGTTAGCGAGTGTGAAGTGTGAGATGGCATGAATGGACTGTGGCATGTAAGTGTGTCGGTGTGTGGTGTTCACTCTACATAACACACTAAATATAATCTGATTGGTACTCTTCTGGTTTCTCGCAGTATCTTCAGTAGTCTCTGTCCTGTCTTGTATGAGTGAGTGAGTGAGGGTGGTGAGGCATGCACTGCTGGTGAGTGAGGCTGTGATGGAGGTTAGCTGTACTAGTATGTATCTGTAGGAACTAGGTTGTCAATAGTCAGAGAGAGAGAGCAAGGAGCAGTAATGATAACAAGAAATGTGTGGTTTAGTTGATGATGATACTATGCAGATGTAAGAGAGAGAGAGAGAGAGAGAGAGAGCGAGCGCCAAGAGAGTGAGTGAGTGACCGGTGAACACTCTTTCCTTGCAAGCTGCCATGCTAGGAGGTGGGCCGGGCACAGGCACCATCACCGCCACCGATGCCAATCCTTTTGCCGACTTTGGCATGTCAGGCCCCCCTGGTCCTTCCCTTCCCCCTCAGAGTGGTCTGGGCTCTCTCGGCACCTCCACCATCACCACCACCACTACTACCACCACCACCACCACAACCTCTAGCACGGCTGACCTCTTGGCTGGCCTGGACTCCCTAGCAGGGGTCGGCAGCAGTGGCGTGCCCCTCCAGGCCCCTGTAGTGCCCCCTGCTCAGCCTGAAGGTGACCAACACCACCTCACCATCACCTCCATATCCACTTCTCACCCACTACCCTGCCACCACCACCACCACCACCACCACCACCACCACCACCACCATCATGGTCATACAGCAACCCACCGCCACCCTCCCCGCCCCCCAGGCTGAGAGGGTGTGCTGTGGGGGTGAGGCAGCTCAATAGTTAGTGTTGACATGCTCCCTTCAGTCTGGCACACAGCCGCCAGTAAACTGTGCTTTTCTCTCCCCGTGTCTCACTGCCGCCACCGCCGCCACCACCACCACCACCACCACCACGTGGAGTCATCCCTTTCTTTCCCCCATGTCCTGCACCCCTCCCCTCCCCTCCCATCCCCTCCTCTCCTCCCCCCATCCCCAGCACATATCCGGCCACCTCCTCCACCAAAAGCAGTATTGGCAAGTGCACTAAATCACCGCAATGAAAAGCAAATCATTGGCTTCCGTGAGTCAGGACCGATGGCGCCAGAGTGGTGTGTGCCCCTCCCCCCGGCCAGCAGGGCCCAGCCATCCCTGGCATAGTCTCAGTCAGCACCAGCCCAGCTGCCTCCCCACCAGTACTCTCACATCTCATCCTGTGCCACCATCAGTCTTTCTTTCTATACATTAACTGACCAGGTGCATATTGTGTAGCTTGTCTCACGTAGCACTGTGACTGCACCGCTGGGCCGTGGACAGTGTGTGCCTGCCACCTCACTCTGCACGCAGCATGGGCCACTACACTCCAGCCCTCCTGCCCGCCCAGGCTCAGCCCGGGGTTGCCGGCGCGCCTGCATTCGGCTGGGAGGGACTGGGACGTGTGGCACACTATCATCTAGGCACCTTGGGGACCACAAACAGAGAACACTTAAGCCAATCAGGATGTGGGTGGAACTCAAAATTTGGAAAGCCTATTGTGAGAAGTTACTGAAAACCTTGTGACTTCAGTCCTTGTGTGACAAGGCAGCAAAATTTATCAGTGAAAGCAAAGAAAATAACCATAGTGGACAAACACACACTAGTATTGCATTGCATTCAGAATAGCCAGAGACTCCAGTCAGTGTATGGGAAGACTTGATGCAAGTGTGCAAGGCCTAGCACTGGTATGCATTACCCCACACTGTGGCTGGCCTCTGTACACACACTCACACTCAGTCACACACACACACACACACACACACACACACACACACACACACACACACACACACACGTACACATATATGCACATCAACACAACACACACACACACACACACACACAGAGGTGTTGCATGCACCACATGTTTGACTGAGTCTACTCGCATGTAATTACAAGGCTTTCCAGCAAGCACTGGCAGGAGTGTCCTGAGGAGATGAGGGGTCCTCCCAGGGTGGTACTGGTCCAGTGTGGCAAAGCTGTGGTACATTACATGTGGAGTGTTGTGTGGGAGGAACAAAGGACTTCATGTGTTGCTTTCAGATCTTTTGCACAGCTGTCACATTACCCAGCCTGCTTCATGAGCACAAGTGGCACCCACCACTTGCTGCACACTTTGTTTTGTGTAGGTGAGTGCCATGCTATCCAAGCCAGGATGATGCAGGCTGCAGGGAGCTGAGGCTGCTGCACCACCTCAGGCTCACTCTCCACCTGGGAAAAATTGTTGACATGAATCAGTCTGTCAGTGAACCACCAAGGTAAAATTGCAGCAATGCATCTTGTGTCATCCCATGGCAGTGACACTCCGCTGTGCTTCAACCCTCCACTGCAGAGGACTAATTCCAATGACTTCACTATCCCACCCTTGCCTCTCTTCTCCCTCCACACCCTCCCTCTTTCCGACCGCCAGCCAGTCTGGCGCTGGCCGCCTCCCCGCCCCCTCATGGCTAGGGTCTTGCAGTGAGGTAGTGTGAGGTAGGCTCTGGTTAACTCAGGATGGAGTAGGAAGAGAGGCAAAGCGTCCTAGTAAGTTGTCTAGCGGTGGACCATCTGTGGGCTGTGACCACCACTGTAGTGTTTCTGTTAAGCACCTCTGTAGATAGTGCATGTAGTACATACGTTGTGGTATGTTGTTGTCGTGTGCATGTGTTGTGCTTCTGCGTGTGTTGTATAAAGTACTTTGTGTGTGTGTGTATATATATATATATATATATATATGTGTGTGCTTGCCATGCACTCTCACTGCTGCTTTAAATTTCTTTGACTTGTGAACTCAATGTGCATTTGTTTTGAAGTAGCTCTTGTGATCCCTGAGTATGAGTACGACAGGAAGACACTTTTGTAACTGTTCTTGACTTGAAAATGTTGTGCTAGTGTTCATTTAATCATGTCCTGTTTCTTTTACTAAATACTACCACTAAAGTTACTATGCTTAAGAGACAAAGATGTGCTGGCTTCCCTCACATCTGTAGAGTAACAATGATAGGAACCTCTAAGCCAGTGCTACCACTCCACCCCTCCTGACCTCCTGAACTCACTGCAGCTTTTGACGGATTTGGCGACATTCTGAAGCCTGAAGGCAGCGTGGGTGGTGGGGGTGGTGGTGGAGGGGGCAGTGGCGTGGCAGGGGCGCCAATTGCTCCTTCTGCAATGGGCGCACCAACCACCACTGCAGCCTCCAACCAACCAGCCAAGCTGATCAGCGGAGACCTGGACATGTCCCTCTCCTCCCTGGTGGACAACCTCAACATTAAGGGACCAGCAACACAAAAGTAAGTCCTTGCATGGCTCTTGTCAAGGAATGGGGGAAAAACAAAGCTTTTGCCAGAGTTTTCATTGTTCATTTGATGTTCATTAATTTTCATCATTTGTTCACTTTTAGTTTGGAGGAAGATGGACAAAATTTTCTGTCACTCTAGACTAAGTTGGAGTTATGCTGGAGACAAAAGCTAACCATTGACATCAACTTTCATCCTGCAGAGGGCAATGGAACTCACCCAAGACCCAGAACAAGACGGGGGGTGCTGGCTGGACCCCCGCTGCCCCTCCCGCCACCATGGGGGGCTTCCGTCCAGCCATGCCAGGACAAGCCATGGCTGCCCCAGCCCAGCCTGTGGCCGGCCAGCCTGGGCAATGGGCTCCAGGCATGCAGATGGGCGGTTCCTTTCCACAGCAGCCCATGGTAAGGAGGAAGGGGAGAAGAGACAAAGATTTATGTGATCAGTCCTATAGGAAGGGAAGAGAAAGTGTTTTAAATGATTCTTATAGGTTTCCTTGTGCCCCAACCTTGTGTCCCAAACTACATTAGTCCTTCCCTTCTCCTGCTCTCCTTGCAGCCCTTGGTAAGAAGGAAAGAGTCCATGAAGGATCAGAATAGACCAGAAGTGTTCCGAATAACTCAAAGCTTATCTTGTGTTCCATCCTAATTGATCCCCTCTTTCCTCCTCTCAATGATATGTTCTGAATCACTCATAAATCTTCCCTCATGTCCTCTTCTTACCTAACTCATCCTGACCTTTGTCCCTGCAGCAGCAGCAAGGCATGCCAATTGCAGGTGGTGTGATGCCGGCCACCTTCCCCGCAGCAGTGAGCCAGCCCGGGGCTGCCCCAGCGCAGCCCACACAACCTGCAGCCTTTGATCCCTTTGGTGCCCTGTAATGCTGTAGGTCAGTGACACTCCTAACACACTCCTTGCCTTAGCCGTGGTTTGTTCCTTTATCATATGACTTTGTTTATCCTCACTTCTTTCATACGAATTAAGAGCAGTGTAGACATAATACATATCACCAATGTGTGTGTAAGAATGGATGGTGTGACAGTGTCTCTACTTTCAGATGGACAGCACTAGAGGCATAATACTGGTAGTGGCACAGCAGAGCGAGACTTCACTGTCACCACGTTCATATTTACTGTCGTGGCTTAATTTTCCATTAGCCTCGCCCTGCCTGGCACCAGCCGAGCCTTGGGGCCAGAAGAAGATAAAACGTGTGCTAGTAGATCAGATTGTTGTCGTCATGCCAAAAATGCATGTTTTATTTTTATTTCCGAGTGTAGCGATAGTGATGTTTTAGGGCGAGTTATCTACTTTGTTGTCAGTTTCTTTCTGGTAGGTTAGGTCGTGTTGCAGGTGAAACCGTGTCTGCTGAAGTCCTCACTCAGTTATCGTTTGGAGCAGAGTGTCGTGCCTGGTGTGTCCATTTCATCTTGTATAACTGTGTAAAATGTTCCAGATGATGTTACTGCCGTTTATATTTGACACTTGTCCAGTCAGCAGACAGACACAGACACAAGGAACTCATCTAGGCTTCAACTGTATAGTATGAAGTTCATTTTAGTTTTAAGTGGAAGAAAATTGTATTATACTATATAAATTGTACATTCCATTGACTACAAGCCAGAAGTTCGACGTTTGGGATCCAGCAAAGTGGTGTTGCAGCACAGCAAGCCTTGTATCATATTTATTCCCGCCCCGGGAGGCGGCGCCGCAGCCCGGAGGCAGTGCAGGCAAAACACACCCCGGCAGGCACCACCGCCCCAGGAGACAGGGAGGCCCTGCCCCCGACCACCCCTCCTCCCCGGCCCGAGGAGCGGCGCCTGGAGGCTGTGTGGGAGTGGCACCATTGCAGCAGGTGGGACTGTTGGGTGTACATAGGAGAGGCAGAGGGAGGTGTTGCACTGAGTGTTGTTATAAAGCTGTGTTGTGTGCATTCCAAGCCTGTGAGGGGCACCAGTGTGCACCGGCGACATGGCAGGGAGGGCCCCCGGGTGTGCCTGGCTAGAGGGTCGGGGTGCCGGGCCGGGTGAGGGGCGGCCTCTGCCCGCTGGTCCAGAACTTGAAGTAGTCGTGCATGTTGAACATATCTAACTTAATATTTGCCAGATAATACTCAACCCAATAGTAACAGGTTGGTTGTATGTGCACAGAGTCTAAGGCAAAGAAGTTTGCTGACATAGGTCCCGAGACCTTAGGAACCCTGAAATATTCCCTGTAAGTAGGTCATACACAGATGTGGCATTATCTCCGGCCTGCGGGGCCGGGCGCCAGTGGCCGGCACCGGCTGGCAATAGTGGTAAGTATTATTCCATATGTAACAAAGCCTTTAAACTGGATATGTTAAATATATATAATATTTATTCAGTTATGATGTGTGAGAAATTCTCAGGCAAAATCCAGATGAAAATGATGATTTGGGAATTTAATTACTGAATTGTAAAATGGAAAAAAAAAAAAAAAAACATAGGCAGGATCATTGTACCCAGTGCAATGTTTCCTTCACTGCGGCGGCAGTTCTGAGAGTGTCTCACAGTGCAGGGCTTCTGCAGGAACAAAACACAGCCCCATACCACAGCAAGGCACCACAGGGCCCACCACAGACTGGCCTCCTCGCCGACATTCAGACACCCACTTGTATATTCTGTACATTTCTGCTCGAAATCTTCCACCAGCTTGTCAGGGCAGCAGTATGGCCCTGTCATGGGGCTTGGATATGGAGCAAGTTTGGGCAGCAGTGTCTGGCATACTTGAGTTGCCAAGGCATGAGGGCCAGGCAGGCCATTGGCTCCCATGGCCCACCTTGCCTCTCCTCATGGCTTGGACAGCTCCCGGCAGGCCTGGGTTGGTTTTGTTCCTGCTCTTCCCGACACTGCATCATTCTGTAGCATCAATGGCAGCCTCAATGTTGTGGTAGATGGTTGGAAAAAAAAAACATAATTTGGTTCAGAGGAGGGAAGTTATTTATTATTGTTGACATCATGTATTAGTGCAAGATCTGACTTAGGTGATGCCACAGGTCTTGTCCACAACTCCAGGTTCTTACATGATGGGAATGTGAGTTTTGGAACAATTATGAATAAATGTTGAAGATGGTCATAGCCTCTTTATTGCCTGCCTTTGTTACAGGGAGTCTGGCACAGTGTGTGTGTATTGGTAAGGCCCAGCTGGCAGTGACAAGGAAAAGACAACTTGCATACACCTATTTCCTTCCCAATAATGACAAAAACTTGTGAACAATCTTGACCTTTCACTCCATCAAAATAATCTTGAAAATGTACAATTCTATAAGGTATTCACAGCCACCATACGTGTAGCAAAGAGAACATTATATATCCAAAAGACACACACTGGACTGAACACAATGGGTGGGATTGACATGAGCCTGGCATTGGCACCACAGACTAGGTATGTACTGAGTGCCAGCCTGGGGGGAGGAGCTAGCAAGAATGTATTGAAACACCACAAAGAGAGAGCCAAACTAGATCACATGGCACGGTTAGCAAAGATTGAGGAACTTACAAAGGGAGGAATTAAAACAGTACCAGATTAGAGAAATAAGAGATACAGGGAAAGGAAGGAAGAGTAAACTTGTGTGGCAAACCAAATGGATGAGCACAAAAAAGGAAGGAATTAGAGCAGAAAGGGAGAAATTAAGACTAAACAACTGTGCCAACCTCAGAAGATGGAGAAGGGAAAAGAGTTTGAGTAAACTTATGTACACTGGAAATCACGTCAAAATTAGGAGTTGGAAGCAGGAAAAAGCAAGGAATTAGATGGAAAAATTGTTAGGTTAAGTGGCAGATATGAAAGTGAAGCACAGGCAAGGTTGGGCTAGGGAAGGGAAGAACAGGATGCACGAAGAACATTAAGAGACAAGGGATGCAACAGAGGGAGGCAAAATGAGAACAGATTGGGAAAGACCAGCAAGACCATGATTAACAACAATAAGAATAAAAAAATGGCTTCATACAGTCTAACTTCAACCAACAACTTTGACAATACTTACTTAATATCTAACTGTAGCATTCAAAATTTTATAAGAAGCACATGTTGAAAAAGTAAAGCAACACCAAAATTGAAAAATATCAGTCTTGAAGAAAATTAAATGAACTGAAAAACTGTGAAAAGATGTACATTTTAAGAGTAACAGCACTCACACAGCATTCACACAGCACCCAGGTCTCTAACACAGTACTTCCGAACATGCCCGTCCCTGCAGGCTGTGTAGACATGACTTGAGTTAATCGCCATTCTGTAAATAGGATCACAGTCTGAGCCAGTGAGTTGAAGTGAACTTGACCCATCCAGCTTGTAGAACTGACAGGTGCCATCCCGCCGACCAGCCAGGACACCGCCAGCATGAGGCACAATGCTTTCCACGGAGGAGGCACTGTCGTGGCAGAGTGGCCGGCTGTTCAGTGACTGCAAGGAGAGTGACTGGTGATTGGGAGTAGAGGGATGTTATGTGTTAAGGTCAAGAAACAGTGATGACTCATTGTAAGGAGGATTATGAGTGTGTTAACTACATCAGTGACACAAAGACTGGGTGCAAGGAGAGTGTAATAAGGATTTCATGAGACAAATTAATGATTAGTTAGAAGTTGTCATGAGTGTGCTTCCTAGATTCATGACACATTGATGACTGGATGTAAGGGGAGAGTCATGAGTGTGTTAGAGATTTTGAGAAGTCATGACTGGTTAGAGATTGACATGAGTGGGTTAACTAGATTCATGGCAGACTGATGGCTGACTGATTGGTGTAAGGAGTCATGAGTATGCTAAGGACTTCATGAGACAAATTAATGACTGGTTAGAGGTTGTCTTAAGTGTAGTAGCTAGATTCATAACAGACTGATGACTATAGGTACTAGAGTATTTTTTTTCTTTTTCCATGAAGGAGAGAAGCCAGCAAAGGGCAACAAAATAAAAAAAAATTTAAAAAGGCCCACTTGGGTGCTGGTTCCCTAAAAGAAAAGTAGAATTAGCCAAAACTCAAGGGCAAATGTCTTGATACCTCCCTCTTATAAGAAATCAAGTCATAGGAAGATGGAAATACAGAAGCAGACAAGGAGTTTCAGAGTTTACCAGAGAAAGGTATGAAAGACAGAGTACTGGTTAACTCTTGCATTAGAGAGTTGGACAGAATAGGAATGAGAGGAAGAAGAAAGCCTTATGCAGCGAGGCCACAGAAGGAGGGGAGGCATGCAGTTAGCAAGATCAGTTGAGCAGTTAGCATGAAAATAGCAATAAAAGATAGAAAGAGATGCAACATTTCAGCAGTGAGAAAGGCTGAAGACAGTCAGGTAAAACATATAACTGCACAAAAATCTTAAAACATCACCCAATAGAACAACATTACATTTTTTTTCTTCTTTTTTTCTTCATGTAAGACAGGATAACTAGACAAGGGCAATAAAAAACTAACATAAAAGACCTACTGAGAGAGAGAGAGAGAGAGAGAGAGAGAGAGAGAGAGAGAGAGAGAGAGAGAGAGAGAGAGAGAGAGAGAGAGAGAGAGAGAGAGAGAGAGAGAGAGAGAGAAAAAAAAAAAAAATTAACCTCTTCTCAATGCATCACGACCTCACCTGAGCATCAACCACCTCCAGCCGCCCATCAGCCAGCCCCAGCACAGCCAAGGTCGTAGTGGCCCAGCAGCCAGCCAGCACTGGGGAGCCGAGGGGCAGGACAGCCAACACCGCCCGGCCTGCCACATTCACTAGATGCACCTGCCCGTCATCAGCACCGGCCAGCAGCACCTTGCCAGCCGTATCGTGCTCCAGCTCACCTGTGTTGATTAATTAGATGAGTTCTGTGTACCTGAGTGATGGAGTATCTAATTGACTGAGTGACTGGCTGACAGAATGACTGACTGGCTGATTGTGTAATTGACAAACTGATTGATTGTGTAACTGAGTGACTGACTTACTGACTGATTGACTGTCTGACTGAATGACTGACTGACTGACTAGCTTTTTTTTTTTTACGTAGGGAAGGGAAGAGGGCCAGCCAAGGGCAAAAAAAGAAAGTTAGAAAAAACCCCACTTGAGCGCTGGCTCTCCAAACAGTACAAAAAGTGCCAAACCCGTCAGCCAGAATTAGGGGAGCAAATGCCTCGATACCTCCCTCTTAAAAGAAGACAAGTTGTACGAATTTGGAAATACAGATGCAGGGAGGGAGTTTCAGAGTTTACCAGTGAAAGGGATGAATGATTGAGCGTACTGGTTAACTCTTGCATTAGAGAGTTGGACAGAATAGGGATGAGAGGAAGAAGAAAGCCTTGTGCAGCGTGGCCGCAGGAGGAGGGAGGCATACAGTTAGCAAGATCAGTAGAACAGTTACCATGAAAATAGCGATAAAATATAGAAAGGGATGCAACATTTCGGCGGTGAGAAAGAGACTGAAGACAGTTAGTCAGAGGAGGGAGTTGATGAGACGAAGAGCTTTGATTCCACCCTATCAAGCAAAGCTGTGTGACTGGAACCCCCAAACATGCGAAGAGTACTCCATACAGGGACGGATAAGGCCCTTATACAGAGTAAGCAGTTGGAGGGCGAGAAAAACTGGCGGAGACGCCTCAGAACACCTAACTTCATAGAAGCTGTTTTAGCAAGAGATGAGATGTGAAGTTTCCAGTTAAGATTATGAGCAAAGGACAGACCGAGGATATTCATTGTGGAAGAGGGAGACAGTTGAGTGTCATTGAAGAAGAGGGGATAGTTGTCTGGAAGGTTGTGTCGAGTTGATAGATGGAGGAATTGAGTTTTGAGGCATTGAAAACTACTAGATTTTCTCTGCCCCAATCGGAAATTTTAGAAAGATCGGAAGTCAGGCGTTCCGTGGCGTCCCCGCGTGATCTGTTGATTTCCTGAAGGGTTGGACGTCTCTGAAAGAACGTGGAAAGATGTAGGGTGGTATCATCAGCGTAGGAGTGGATAGGGCAAGAAGTTTGGTTAAGAAGGTCATTAATGAATAATAGAAAGAGAGTGGGTGACAGGACAGAACCCTGAGGAACACCACTATTAATAGGTTTAGGAGAAGAACAGTAGCCGTCTACCACAGCAGCAATAGAGCGGTCGGAAAGGAAACATGAGATAAAGTTGCAGAGAGAAGGATAGAAGCCGTAAGAGGGCAGTTTTGAAATCAAAGCTTTATGCCAGACTCTATCAAAAGCTTTTGATATGTCTAACGCAACAGCAAAAGTTTCACCGAAATCTCTAAAAGAGGATGACCAAGACTCAGTAAGGAAAGCCAGAAGATCACCAGTAGAGCGACCTTGACGGAAGCCATACTGGCGATCAGACAGAAGATTGTGAAGTGACAGATGTTTGAGAATCTTCCTATTCAGGATAGATTCAAAACTTTAGACAAGCAAGAGATTAAAGCTATAGGACGGTAGTTTGAGGGGTTAGAACGGTCACCCTTTTTAGGAACAGGCTGAATGTAGGCGAACTTCCAGCAGGAAGGAAAGGTAGAAGTCGATAGACAAAGTTGGAAGAGTTTGGCCAGGCAAGGTGCAAGCACAGAAGCACAGTTTTTGAGAACAATAGGAGGGACCCCATCAGGTCCATAAGCCTTCCGAGGGTTTAGGCCAGCAAGGGCATGGAAAACATCATTACGAAGAATTTTGATTGTAGACATGAAATAGTCAGAGGGAGGAGGAGAGGAGGACAAGCCCAGAATCGTCCAAGGTGGAGTTGTGAGCAAAGGTTTGAGAAAAGAGTTCAGCTTTAGAGACAGAAGAGATGGCAGTGGTGCCATCAGGATGAAATAAAGGAGGAAAGATGAAGAAGTGAAGTTATTTGAGATGTTTTTGGCTAGATGCCAGAAGTCACGAGGAGAGTTTGAGTTTGAAAGATTTTGACATTTCCTATTTATGAAAGAGTGTTTGGCAAGTTGAAGAACAGACTTGGCATGATTCCGGCAGAGATATAAAGTGCATGAGATTCAGGAGATGGAAGGCTCAAGTACCTTTTGTGGGCAACCTCTCTATCATGTATAGCATGAGAACAGGCTGAGTTAAACCAAGGTTTAGAAGGTTTAGGTTGAGAAAAGAATGAGGAATGTACGCCTCCATGCCAGATACTAACACCTCTGTTATGCGTTCAGCACAAAGAGATGGGTCTCTGACACGGAAGCAATAATCATTCCAGGAAAATCAGCATAATACCTCCTCAGGTCCCCCAACTGGCAGAGGCAAACGCCAGAGGCACCTTCGCTTTGGGGATCCTGGAGGGATTGGAAAATAGGACAAGATACAGAAATGAAATTGTGATCGGAGGAGCCCAACAGAGATGAAAGGGTGACAGCATAAGCATAAGGTGAGGAAGAGATGGTGAGGAAGAGATCAAGAATGTTGGGCGTGTCTCCAAGACGGTCAGGAATACGAGTAGGTGTTGCACCATTTGCTCTAGGTCATGGAGGATAGCAAAGTTGAAGGCCAGTTCACCAGGGTGGTCAGTGAAGGGAGAGGAAAGCCAAAGCTGGTGGTGAACATTGAAATCTCCAAGAATGGAAATCTCAGCGAAAGGGTAGAGGGACAGAATGTGCTCCACTTTAGAAGTTAAGTAGTCGAAGAAATTACTATAGTCAGAAGAGTTAGGGGAGAGATAAACAGCACAGATGAATTTAGTTTGAGAGTGACTGTTAAGTCGTAGCCAGATGGTGGAAAATTCGGAAGACTCAAGAGCGTGGGCACGAGAGCAAGTTAAGTCGTTGCGTACATAGACGCAACATCCAGCTTTGGAATGAAAATGAGAATAGAGAAAGTAGGAGGGAACAGAGAATGGGCCACTGTCAGTTGCCTCAGACAGCTGTGTTTCGGTGAGGAAAAGAAGATGAGGTTTAGTAGAGGAGAGGTGGTGTTCCACAGATTGAAAATTAGATCTAAGACTGAATGTTGCAGAAGTTAATGTAGAAAAGTTGAGGGAGGTGTCAAGGCATTTGTGGTCTTCAACAGGAGAGGTGTCCAACCTGGGGACATTTTTGGTCCCCTCCCCAGAGGGTTATTCCGAGGCGTTGTTTATTTTGGGCCCCATTTTTCTTTTAAATTTTGATTTGGAGTGAAGGGTGTATGTGTGGTAAGTGCATGTAGTTTTGTGTGAAGAAGGAGAGCTGTCTTTAGAGGGTAGGCTGTGACTACCCCCTAGAGTTGTGAGACACAAAGGGAAACATTCAACGAGATCACAACTAGCTTTAATGGAAGGTTCACAGCACCTCCTGAACTAGTGCTATTAGATCTCACTGGGAGTAAGTTATTGTTTTGGTAGGTGTCTACTACCTCCTCCTACTGGCTGGCAGAGTGACTAGGTGACTGAATTGACTGAGTGACCAGCTGACTGAATGACAGGCTGATTGAGTGACAGGGTACCTAAAAGACTGGCTGACTGAATAATTGACTGGCTAAGTGACTGGCTGACAGAGTGATTGGCTGACTGAATGACTGACTAGCTGACTGAATGACTGAGAGACTAATGTTAAAAGGAAGGAGGAAGATAATTCAACAAAAGGCCATGAAGAAAAGCAACAAAGAGAAATAAACATGAAGAAGTAAAAGAACAAGAGAACAATGAGAGGAAAACAAAGAGGAAAGAGGAAAGAATATATTTGAGTAATGGAATGTCTAAAGAGAAAGAGAGAAAGACAAACACAGCATTTACTCACCAGGAGGCTCAGCTGGGGGTGGCAAATCTATGCTCCCAGTAACATCAGTAATGGCACAGCAGTTCAACACAGACTCAGTGGTGAGCAGCGTTGCCACACAAGCAGCTGCACCACAGTTCCACAGTTTGGCACTCCCATCTCTGTGGAATTAAATTTGTGCCTGTGATGCAGCAAAGCATTCTGTGTTTGTAAGGAATATGATTTATTGTTGTGTATTGTTTATTAGTATCTAGGTCTTTGGGAGATTTCAGTATGTATCTATGTTTTTTGCAGTTTTGTTATGTTATTTGATTTGCATTTTATTGGGAGTGAGTGAGGTACATTGTGTATTATCTTTTAGTATTGTTTCATCAGTTTCAGCTCTCAAAACTTCCAGTGTGTGTGTGTGTTATTCACCACGGTCGTCAGCTGGTCACCCAGCCAGTCTTTCCCCTACGGAAAGAGCTCAGAGCTCATAGACCGATCATCAGGTATGACTGAGACCACACCACACTCCACACACCGGGAAAGCGAGGCCACAACCCCTCGACTTACATCCCGTACCTATTTACTGCTAGGTGAACAGACCCTACACATTAAGAGGCTTGCCTTCTTGCCTCGCCACTTTCCGGGACTCGAACCCGGCCCTCTCGATTGTGTCGAGCATGCTAACCACTACACTATGTGTGTGTGTGTGTGTGTGTGTGTGTGTGTGTGTGTGTGTGTGTGTGTGTGTGTGTGTGTGTGTGTGTAATAATAATAATAATAATATACGGTTTATTAATTTGGCAATGTAACAAAAATTACACTGAAAATGTAACGGGGTGACATTAACACAATGAACTGAAATGCTTAACCTAACTATGGATCTAACTTAACCTAGAATTTAACTTATTAATTTACTTATTTATTTAAGGCTTGCACAATAGTGGGCCGCTAAGTTGGTACCGATCATCGGTGCTCTTAAGGGCGCCATGCAATTCTGGTGTTTCCAGCAACACGCCTGGAGGTAGCAGGTGGCGGAGACGTGACGCAGCAGTCCTTCCCAAATTTTTCCAAGGCTTCCTGGTGTCTTGTGGCCAGCCTCAGCAGACTCAGGCATCACTCCTCATAACCTGTAGGCAGGCCCAAGGACGACCTGAACGCCCTCCTCTGAACCCTCTCCAGCTGTTGTCGTTGTGTGAGGTTCAGGGAGGAGGACCACGTGTGTGTGTGTGTGTGTGTGTGTGTGTGTGTGTGTGTGTGTGTGTGTGTGTGTGTGTGTGTGTGTGTTTTCACCTAGTTGTAATTTTTACAGGGACTGGGTATTATACTGGTGTGGCCCTGTCTCCATATCTATACACATCCAACTTTCCCTTAAAACTATGCACACTCCTCGCTGACACCACCTCCTAGCTCAAACTATTCCACACATCTCTGCGGGAAACTATATTTCTTCACATATTTCAAGCATATTCCCTTGGCTATCTTTTTACTATGCGATCTCACAGTTCTATTTAAATTTTCCTCTTTCAACATCATTTGCTCATTATCCACTTCATCCAAACCGCTCAACAGTTTATAAACCTGTATTAAATCCCCTCTTTCTCTTCTTTGTTATAAGGTGTGTGTATTTACCTATTTGTATTTACCTATTTGTGTATTACAGGGCCCGAGCTAAGCTCTCTGTGACCTGTCTCCTTGTCCATTCCTGTCATATCTCTCTTTCATCTGATTGACACACACTGCATCAATGACATCACTGCTCAGTTTATTCCACTTATCAATGCTACAATGCGGGAAACAGTATTTTCTCACGTCATTTAGACAGATGTCTTTTATTAGCTTTTTTCCATGTCCTCGGAGATGATTACTTGTGGTCACCTTTATCAACTCTCTGTCCAGTATGTCAATCTTGTTCACCAATTTATACATAGTTATCATGTCTCCTCTTGTTCTTCTCTCTTCTAATGTGGTCAGCCCCAGCTTCCTCAGTCTTTCCTCATAGTCTAACTCCCTGAGTCCTGGTACCATCCTTGTTGCCAGCCTCTGTACCCTTTCCACCTTCTTCACATTTTTCTTCATATGCGGTGACCAGACACATGCTGCATATTCTAGCTGGGATCTTATTAAGGTACATAATATCTTCTTCTTCATTCCTTCATCTAGGTAGTGGATTGCAAGGCCAATATTTTGAAGCATGTTATATGTTTTCAAAAAAATCTTGTTAATGTGTTTCTCCGGTGACAAGGTGTTTTGCACGGTTACTCCTAAGTCTTTCTCCTCATTGGTCTCTTTAATTTTCTCATCACCCAGCCTGTAATCCCTGTTTGGTCTGTATCTACTTCTTCCCATTTTCATAACATGGGTCTTGTCTATATTAAATTACATCTGCCACTCCTTACTCCACTCATATATTCTATCAAGATCTTCCTGTAACTTGTTACAATCTTCCACATTCTTTACTCTCCTCATAATTTTAGTATCGTCCGCAAACATGTGTGTGTGTGTGTGTGTGTGTGTGTGTGTGTGTGTGTGTGTGTGTGTGTGTGTGTGTGTGTGTGTGTGTGTGTATTTACCTAATTGTATTTACCTAATTGTAACATACGGGAAAAGAGCTATGCTCGTGTTGTCCCGTCTCCATATCTATTAATGTCCAGCTTTTTCTTAAAATCATGAATATTCCTTGCGTTGACCACTTCCACGTCTAAACTATTCCATGCTTCCACCCTTCTATGAGGGAAGCTATATTTTTCACATCTCTCCTATAAGTGGCCATTTTAGTTTTTTCCCATGCCCTCTCGACATTCTTTCATTCCACATACACAGATCTTCCCTATCCATTTTTCCATGCCAATCATCACTCTGTATATTGCTATCAGGTCTCCCTTTCTCTTCTGTTTTCCAGGGTCGGAAGTTGCATTCTTTTCAGTCTGTCTTCATAAGTCAAATCTCTTAAGTCAGGCACCATTTTGTTGCAGCCCTCTGTACTTTCTCTAGTTTCCTTATGTGTTTCTTTAAGTTCGAGCCCACTGTATTGTTGCATATTCAAGCCTCGGTCTTATCATTGCAGTAATTATTTTCTTCATCATTTCTTCATCTAAATATACGAACGCCACTCTTATGTTCCTCAATAAGTTCAATACTTCTCCAATTATTTTGTTTATATGTCTCTCTGGCGATAGGTCATTGGTAATTGTCACCCCAAGGTCTTTTTCTTCATGACTGGTTTTATGTCTTCATTTCCTATCTTGTACATACTCCTGATTCTTCTTTCACTCTTGCCAAACTCTATTTTCTTGCATTTTGTCGTGTTGAACTCCATTTGCCATGTACAGCTCCATTTCCATATTCTGTCCAAGTCTTCCTGGAGTAGTTCGCAATCTTTGTCACATCTCACTTTTCTTAACAATTTTGCATCGTCTGCAAATAGGCTCACATAACTGGACACCCCATCCACCATGTCATTTATGTAGACCGCGAACATTACTGGTGCCAACACTGATCCCTGTGGAACTCCACTCTCCACCAAGCCCCATTCTGATGGTCTGTCCTTAATTATTGTTCTCATTTCTCTTCCTACCAAAAGTCTTCCATCCATTTTAGTAAACTGCCATGCACTCCTCCTACCATTTCAAGTTTCCAGATCAGTCTCCGGTGTGGTACCTTATCAAAGGCCTTTTTTAAATCCAGATATATTCCATCAGCCCAACCATCTCTTTCCTGTATTACATCTATCACCCTCGAATAGTAACATATCAGGTTTGTCGTGCATGAACGCCCTTTTCTAAAACCAAATTGACACTCACAAAGTATGTCATTTTTCTCCAAGAAGTCTGTCCATCTATTCTTCACCACCCTCTCACACATCTTAGCTACCACACTTGTAAGTGACACTGGTCTATAGTTCAATGGGTCTCTCTTGTTACCTGATTTATAGATTGGGACAATGTTAGCTCTTTTCCAGTCTTGGGGCACTACACCTTCCCTTAATGAGGCATCAATTACTTCACAAACTTTTTCTGCCAGTTGCTCCTGCATTCTCTTAAAATCCATCCTGATACCCCATCAGGTCCCACAGCTTTTCTCACTTCTAAACTCCCCATCATATTCTTGATCTCCTCCACAGTTACTTGAAACTCCTTCATAATCCCTTTCTGTTCCATTACCAGTGGTTTGTCAAAAGCAGTCTCCTTTGTGAATACCTTCCGAAAGCATCCATTCATAGCCTCTGCCATTTCCTGGGATCTTCACTGCATACTCCATTTACTTCTAAACTTTCAATACTTTCTCTATTTTTGATGTTGTTGTTCACATGTCTGTAAAAAGCCTTGGTTGGTCTTTACATTTATCAATTATATCCTTTTCTTGTTTCTTTCTTTCTTCTCTTCTAATCAACACATATTCATTTCTTGCTCTTTTGTAACTTTCCCACTGCTTAATCCGTCTTTTCCTTCTCCACCTCTTCCATGCATCCTCTTTTCTTGTTCTAGCCTTTTCACATCTATCGTTAAACCAGTCCTGCTTTCCAACTTCTCTATGTTGTCTTATTGGTACAAATTTTTCTCACCTTCTTTGTATATTTTTATAAATTCCTTCCACTTTTCATTTGCTCCTTAGCACTCTTGAATTTCATCCAATTTGTCTCTTGAAAGAATTTCTTTAGGTTTCCAAAATCTGTCTTGGCATAATTCCATCTTCCCACTTTATATTCTTCATTTCTTCTAGATTTCTCTTCATCTATCACCTTGAACTCCAAAACTGCATGATCACTCTTTGCTAAAGGGCACTCCACCCTCATCTCCTCAATGACCATTGGCTCTGTACTAAAGACCAAGTCCAGTCTTGACGATGCTCCCTCTCCTCCAAACCTAGTATCTTCTTTGACCCACTGAGTTAACACATTTTCCATTGCCAGTGTCAATAGTGTATTTCCCCATGTTGTCTCTGATCCTTCCATTGACCAGTCCTCCCAACACACCTCTTTACAATTAAAATCTCCCATCATTATAGTTCGTTCACAGCCACCCAACATTTCTTCCAGACATGTTCCTGTATCACTTATCATTTCTTCATATTCCTGTACTGACCATGCATTTGTCTTAGGTGGTACGTACACCACTATGTAGTGCCTCTTTTTCCTTCATTAGTTTCTGCTCTGATCTTTAGCACTTCTGCCTTTCCCATACCTTCTTTCACTTGATCCACCTTTATATCTTTTTAACCAGCAACATCACTCCTCCTCCCATCTTACCTACTCTATTTCTTTTCCAAACATTATATTTCCTTCTCCAACCATCATCAGGTCTTCTCCTCTCTCAGTTTTGTTTCAGTAAGACCCACAATATCTGGGTTCTTGTCCCTCAAGTAATCGTTGAGTTCTAAAATCCCGATATCACTCCATTTATGTTGGAATACATTACATTCGCTCATATGTAAGTTTCTTTAGTCCTTTCTTGCTGTACTTTTCTGGGTTATGAACCACTTCCTCAGTCTCATATCCAAGATTCTCCAGAAAAACTCTTTCTTCTCCTCTTCTGTCCTCTCTTCATTTTTTTCAAAGCCTCCTTTCTCAACTCATTTAACATTTCTCTTTCCTTTTCACCGAGATCTCTTCTCAACCAAATCTTCCTTGTTGTTTCCTGCTGGGCTAGCCTCCATGACTTCTCCACCAATTCATCTACATCCTTTTGTGACTTAAGTTTGATTCTTATTGGCCTCATACCTTCTCTTGTGAACTTTCCAATTCTATGGAAGTCCTCTATTTCTTGTACTAGGTCTTTTCCTCCTCCTGCACCACATTAATGATATTATTTATCACCTTTTTATGTTTTTCTCTCTCCATTTTACTCGGTGTCTTATCCTCCTCCACACCAAATATCACCACACATCTCTTTTTGTCTACAGTTTCCCTCACCAATGTCTCATTTGATTTAATAACCTTCACCACTTTCTCAGCAATCTTCTCTTCTATGATCTGTTGATCTATAATTTCAGCAAGGCCCAAAGTTTTCTCCCAGACTCTTTGATTTCCTTTTCCAGACTTGCAACTTTGTAATTTACCTCCTTTCTTTCCACTTCCTGACTTTTTTCCATTCAGCCTGCTTCTCCATCACTTTTCCTAGAGATTCTCCACATTTTTCGCAATTCACTTTAATTAGCTTAACTTCCTCTTTCAGTGCTTCATTTTCCTTCTTCATATCGGCACACTCTTTCATTACATTGTCATAACTCGTTTCCAGGCCCCCATACTTTTCAAACAGTTTTTCAATTTTACCTTCCAACTCCAGAATTTTCTTCACATAAGCGCTCTTCTCCATTATTCCTTGAAATCCTGTGAAGTCTGATTCATCTTTCGAGTTCACGGCCGCCATGTTGCGCAGATGTAAACAAACCAGCTGATGGCTCAAACGCAGGCTACAGTTTATATTTACCTTCCTGGACATTATTTTGCTAATCAACAGTTAACATGACTATATGGAGACGGGACAAACATTACCAGCTCCTTTCCCACCTTGGTTACTCTTAGGCAATGGTAACTGTAGAATTAGAGATGATTGCTCTGGAGCTCAGCGACCACCTCCGCCATCGACGATGTCCCGTGTGTGTGTGTGTGTGTGTGTGTGTGTGTGTGTGTGTGTGTGTGTGTGTGTGTGTGTGTGTGTGTGTGTGTGTGTGTGTGTGTGTGTGTCACAAAACAAGAAGACACAGCATGAAATTAAAAAAGACTGTGTGTAGAAGAGACATTAACAAATATAGTTTTCCAAACAGAAGTTCATGACTTTAAGACTAAACTGGACAACTATAGATATGGAGACAGGACAGCATGAACATAGCTCTTTTCCTGTAAAACACAACTAGGCAAATATAACTAGGTAAATACACACACACACACACACACACACACACACACACACACACACACACACACACACACACACACACACACACACACAAGATTTTGTATTCGACTGGGCCTATAACAAAATTTGTAACTCTATTGACACACAACAATTTGGCAATATTAAATCCACCTCCACATCTCACT
This sequence comes from Portunus trituberculatus, assembly GCF_017591435.1. Taxonomy (NCBI): domain Eukaryota; kingdom Metazoa; phylum Arthropoda; class Malacostraca; order Decapoda; family Portunidae; genus Portunus; species Portunus trituberculatus. Next base: position 2,706,703 of record NC_059276.1, read on the forward strand.
ACCTTGTCAGCTTCCTGGAATTCGTCCACAGCCACCCGGACAAACGCAACACTTCTCTAGCTATTGCTTTTGTGGAATTCAGAAAGGCCTTTGATCTTGTTGATCACACTGTTGTGATAAATAAAGCCATCACTCTAGGTCTCTCTCCCTACCTGATAGCTTGGCTGGCAGACTTCCTCACGGGAAGGCGTCAGGCCATTCGTTATTAGGACTCTGTCTCCTCTTTCCAACTGCTCACATGCGGGGTCCCTCAGGGGACCAAGATGGGTCCTCTGTGCTTCCTCATCCTTATCAACGATGCTCTCGTCCACACCCCCACCGCTGGAAGTATGTGGACGACTGCACCGTGGGCGTACCCGTCAACAACACCAACCCAGACTTCTCAGCACTTCAGTCCACTCTTAGCCAACTACAGACATGGACGGACGACAACAAAATGACCATCAACTACACCAAGACCGTGGTGATGCACATTTGTACCTCCACAGCAGCAGTCCCCCCTCCCCAGCTTTCTGTGGGCCCTCACTCCCTCCAGGTGGTCCACAGCACCAAGCTTCTATGTGTCTTGGTGGACGATCAATTATCATGGAAGGAGCATGTTTCCAACATCATCAGGTCAGCCTCATACAAAATCTATTTGCTGCGCCGACTCAGGTCCCTGGGAGCACCGGCAGATGAGCTGAGGGGAGTGTACCTCACATTTATACTCCCTAAGCTCATGTACGCCGCCCCAGCGTGGTCCTCCTCCCTGAACCTCACACAACGACAACAGCTGGAGAAGGTTCAGAGGAGGGCGTTCAGGGTCATCCTTGGGCCTGCCTACAGGTCCTACGAGGACGCCCTGACCTGCCTGAGTCTGCCGAGTCTGGCCACAAGACACCAGGAAGCCTTGGAAAAATTTGGGGAAGGACTGCAGCGTCATCCACGTCTCCGCCACCTGCTACCCCCAGACGTGCCTCCCCCTGCTCGCGCCACCCAACACCAGAATCGTGGCGACAGACCTTAAGAGCACCGCGCACTGATCGGTACCGATTTAGCATGGTGCCCACTATTGTGCAAGCCTTAAATAAGTAAATTAATAAGTGAATTCTTGGTTAAGTTAGGTTAATAGTTAGGTTAAGCATTTCATTTCATTGTTTTAATGTCCCCCCCACCAGTACATTTTCAGTGTAATTTTTTTTACATTGCCAAATTAATAAACTGTATATTATTATTATTATTATTATTATTATTAACACACACACACACACACACACACACACACACACACACACAAAGAAAGCAGCAACAAAAATAACAAGACTAAGTGATCTCCCATATGAAGACAGACTGAGAAAACCAGGATCAGTAATATTGGAAGAAAGGAGTCAGAGAGGAGACCTCATAACTATTTGTTGAATCCAAGAGGGATGGAGATGATTGATATAGAAGATCTAGTGAGAAGGGATGTAAGTGATAGAAGAGAACACTGCAAGAAACTGAAAGAAAGAGTGCATGCAGAAGAAACTTCAAGATATATAGCTTCCCACACAGAAGCTTGAAACGAACTTGATAATGAGACTACGTGTAAAAACAATCTATGAATTTAAGACAAAATTGAATGCAAAAAGGAACAGAGATGGACACCACAAACCTAAGTGTGGCTTTTTTCCTGTACATCACAGCTAGGTAAATACAACTCCTTTCCTGCTTCTGTATTTCCTTCCTCCTATGACCTGAACTCACTTAGAGGAAGGTTTCAAGACATTTATCCCACTCTTTTGGCTAACTCTCTCAGGCCTGCTCGGGGATTGGCATCTAAGCGGACATTTTTGTTTAATAATTTGGTTGCCCTTGGCCAGACTTCTCCTCTTGTGTAAAAAAAGAAAGAAAGAAAGAAATAATAAAAAATAGGAACAACTCCATCAACACACACTTACTTGCTAACAGAGATGACATTCTTGCCACGCTCTACAATGGCAGTGTCCAGCACAGCGCCAGTGTGTCCCTTGAGCACCACCGGACACTGGCCCGTCACAGCGTCCCATATCCTGAGCTGCATGTCCCCGCTACCTGACAGCACCACCACTCCAGAAGGGAAGAGGCGGCAGCTGTAGGCGTCAAACAGGTGGCCCTCCAGGCTCCTCTGAGGGTGACGGAAGGAGAGTCATGAGGAATTATAGGCCTCTTTCTCCGTTATTTTCTGATGTCAATGATGAAAACAATAATGGTAGTGATTGTAATAGAATGGTGATAAGTGTTTGTCCTTTTTTCCCTCTTAATTTAGTCACCAGTGATGAAAATAATAATGGTAAGAAAATGGTGACAAAGGGAGGATCATGAGCAAATATTTACCTTGGTTTTTTTTCCTTTTTAATGTGGCCAATAATGAAAATAATAATGGTAAGAAAATGGTGACAATCAAGGTCATGAGTAAATATTTGCCTTTTTTTTTCAATTTGAGTTGCCAGTGATGAAAGCAATAATGGCAATCAAATGGTGACAAAATTTTTCTCTCTTTAAGTCTCAGTCACCAATGATAACAACAAGGTGGCAATCAATAATTAATTCTGAGAGTATTGTTTTTTCTTCTTAATCTGAGTCAGCAATGAAAACAATAGTAAAATGACAATTAATACTTAAACCTATAAGAATACTGCCTTTTTTCCTCTCATCACCAATAAGGCAATAATAACAATAATATATCCAACAATACTTAAATCTACATGAATATTGTTTTTTTTTCTCATTACCAATAATAACAATGACTAACAATACTTCAATCTACACAAGTATTCCTTTTTTCCTCTCAAGTCACCAATGATAACAACATGGTGACAATATTTAAATCTACAAGAATACCATTTTTTTCTTCTCAAGTCATCACCAATAACGATAATGTCTAACAATATTTAAATCTACATAAGTATTGTCTTCCTTCCTCCCATCAACATCAATAACAATAAGGTGACTATAATATTTAAACCTACAAGAATATTGCCTTTTTTCCTCTCGTCACCAATGAAAACAACAATAAGAGACTATTATATTGAGAACTATAAGGGTATTGCATTCTTTTTCCTTCCAATAATGACAATGATACGTCTAGCAATACCTTTTTCCTCTCGTCACCAATGACAACAATATGACTAACAATATTGCTTAAATCCGATCATGTCAAGATTAGCGAACCCACTCATGGCACAGGTGTGGGGTTCACTAATCTTGAAATGATCCTTTAAATCAACAACAGTACTGCTCTGCTTTTTTCCCTTTTTAAGTCACCAGCATGGAAGGTGTGGCGTTCATTAACCTTGACATGGTCCCTTAAATCAACAACAGTACTGCTTTTCTTTTTCCTCTGAGTCACCAGCAGACCCAAGACTCACCCTGACCAGCCCTGTCTCAGTCTCCCACACCAGCAGCTTGTTCTCAGCACACACAGACACAGCTAGGCCTCCGTCAGCCACATCCAGAGACATCACCTGTAGGAAGACACACACATTAAGTCTTCAATTAGCCTTAAATATAATTATTAGACTCTAACTTAAAATACTTGATAGACTAGATAGTGTATTGTACTTTGGTTATTGGGAAAAATGCATTAGTCTTGTCTGGTAGAAAGAAAATTATGTGGTTTTTGGATTTTACCTGCTTATCAATCCGTTTTACTTTAATGATCATGAAAATTACAACAATTTCATCTACAGAAGTAAAAAAGCTGTGATTTAGTAACTTTAACCCCTTTAGTACCAGGACATATTTTTATATTCATTCTGCTTACTATTTGGTGATTTTATACAGCTTCAGAAACTCCTGTTAGGGATTAAAACAGTGAAGACTTTGGCCCTTAATCTTCTGATCTCCCTAGACCCTTCCTAATGTCAATAAAATGGTCTAATCGTACACAAATCTCAAAGTAAAAATGTGTCCCAGTACTGAAGGGGTTAATCCCTGACTCACCCACAAAAACAATAACTATTTAACTCTTTGTACCCATCCCTGCCTTACACTCTTTAACTCTGTACCCATCCCTGCCTTACACTCTTTAACTCTGTAACCATCCCTGCCTTGCTATAAAAATCCTCAACTCTTTAACCAAAAACATGCGACTTTTCTACTACACACTCTTTTCCCCTGCATCCCCTTACCTCACACTCGTCTTCTGCACCACCCTCCCACACACTCATTTCCCTGCAACCCCCCCCAAACTGCTACACTCACACTCATGTCCCCTGCACTCCCCCTGCTACACATTCTATTCCTTTTTGTAAATACTTGCCACACACACTTTTTCCCCTCCATCACCTTACCACACTCTCAATTTCTCCTCTGCACACCTGCCTCACACTTTTTCCCCAGCACTGCCCTGCCTCACTCTCTTTTCCCTCATGCACTCACCCTACACACTCATCTCTTCCCCTGCACATCCCATGCCACACTATAAGCCCTGCTCGAATCCTGTACAATACAACTAGGTAAATATAACTAAGTAAATACACTCAGTTATTCTCCTACATTTCCCATCTCCCACTCAATTTCTTCCCCTGCATGCCCCTGCATCACACTAAACTTTTCCTCTGTACCCTCTGCATGCCCCTGCCTCACACTAACTTTCCCCTGCATGTCCCTGCCTCATACTCTTTTCTCCTTGTACCACCCTCAATTATATTCCCCTTCATCCCCTGTCACACACTCAACTTTTCCCCTGCACCCTCCTACCACACACTCACTTCCCTGCACTCCTGCTACATGATCTATTTTCTCCTGTCCTCTTGTCTCACTTTTTTTTTCCTGCATGCCCCCTGCTTCACACTAAACTCTTCCTCTGCACCCTCTATACATTCCTGCCTCACACTAACTTTCCTCTGCATCACCCAACCACACACTCGAATATTCCCCTTCACCCCCTGTCTTCCCCCTGCATCACCCTACCATACACTCATCTTCCCCTACACCCACCTACCACATACTCATATCTTCCTCTACATCCTCTGTTCACCCCTGCCTCACACTTTATTCCCTTGTAAGCCTCTGCCTCACACTTTATTCCTCTGCACTCCCCTGCCTCACACTTTATTCCCTTGCAAGCCCCTGCCTCACACTCTTAGCATGGATGTGGTTGAAGGTCTGTGTTGGGGCCACAAACAGTGTTGAGAGGCCAGTCGGGGTGTGTGTGATGGTGATGGTGCGTTCTGTGCGGCCCTGGAGAGTGAAGGGACCACTGGGTTTTGTGCCGCCAACCTTGCCATGCTCCGCCTGTCTCTCCAGCGCCTTGTACATCACCCAAGCTGATGTGTCATTGTCCCTGCCAGTGAGTTAATGGGTTTTTTATTTATCTTTTTTTTTATGTAAGGCAATAAAAAGTTTTAAAAATTCACAGTAAGGTGTTATGCAAAAAATTGAAGGTTTCAAGACATTTATCCTCTATTTTGTTTTATGATTATTTATGACTTTTAAAGATTGGTACCTCAATGGCTCTCTCTCTCTCTCTCTCTCTCTCTCTCTCTCTCTCTCTCTCTCTCTAATTTTAACACCCTTGGCCAGTGTCCCCCTATATACAAAGAGAAATAAAGTTAGTTAATCTTGCCTCATACACATCAAAATCATTACACAAATAATACTATCACAAAGACCACAAAACTTTCTGTATTTAATTCCCATTATTGTGACTGTCAGACAAAGAATTGGCATTAGTCAAGGAATATTACTATTTAAGCTCTTCTCATTCATATCAAATGGCGCCCCTGACAAAGAGAGGCAGTTCTGTGACCTCCAGGAAGTAATAACAACACAAATACAACAACCGTAACAATGCAACACTCCTTGAAACACCTGTATAAATAAATAAACGAATAAAATAATGAATAAGGCCTGCTCCAACGCCAGCCTTTGGAGCTCCCTTCCCTCTCACCAGAAATGACAAGACATCATCATTTTATATCTCCACACCAAACCTTCGTCAACTAAATACAACCTCAATGACAAATAAAGCAAACTCCAAACTACCACCCCAGACACTGAGGTATGCGGAAAAATAAGGCGAAACATCAGAAAAATGGTAAAATAATAGAGCGACACTAGCAAATTTCAAGTCGAGGAGAATGTCAACAAAAGATTCATTCGCTCCAAGCTTCACTGAAAACTTTGTCCTCGACCCAACATAAGGTCACTTCAGAGGTCAGGAGCTACTGGGGGGTGAGTGGGACGAGGTGAGAGTGATCTAAGCTGACCTGAGGGACTCCTGCCAGTCACTCTGCAAGACGAGAAGACCGCCGCGGACAGCCATGTTGAAGGGAGTGGGGTCATAGGGGTTGGGTAGAGGGACTGGCCGGGAGAAGGGGAGAGATGGGAGGCGGGATGAATAAAGATGGAAAGAGATGGGAAGGGAAGTAGTTGAGAGAGAGAGAGAGAGAGAGAGAGAGAGAGAGAGAGAGAGAGAGAGAGAGAGAGAGAGAGAGAGAACATCCTTAAAATACCCATGTCACTTCAGTTGAAGCCTTTTGAACGTGAAAATCTCGTTAAACTGCCACTAGAACCGTGAAAACTCTAAATTCAAGTGTCGCTTTGTACTAGAGCCTTAGGAGTTCAGAAATCTTGTTAATCTGTCACTAGAACTGTAAGAACAACATAAAAAACCCAGTGTATATTGAACAAAAGTCTTTGGGGAGTATTGTACAGGCGAGGCAAAAATGTTTCAGAATGGGGGCTAGCCAGGACAGGATGGAGCCACGAGTGGTGCTGTGGTGAAGCCAGTGCCTGTCATATCACCCCAGTGACACCACTCACTTTTCTGATACTTTAGTTGGTGAACTCATTGGCATGTAAAAGCGTCCACGTGAAGAGCGGCAACTGACTTGCAAGAAGGCGCTACATTAAAAAACAATTCACACCTTCAAGCCATACGTACGCCTTGCCCCAGCCCGCACAACGCAACATTTTTGAAAGGGACACACACACACACACACACACACACACACACACTGGCTATGTGTATAATAAGTGCATTCACATAAGAAAATAGGAAAACAAGGGCGTGTGAGATAATAAGTGCGGCATGACTCGACCTCCTCCCTTGTTGTATACACTGTTACAACAATCATGTTATCAATGAATCAGTCAATCAGTCCCTGTCTATATCCTTTCACCTACGCATTTTTCACCTCACTATTCATGATATGGATATGGATTGTCTTCGGGAAATATTGCCAGAGAGCGTAATTAGGCAGTTTTTTTTTTATTGTTACCTGACTCCAACATATCACATGCAAAATAATAACAAATATATTACTTATACAATTATTATATAACGGGACCACATGTAACATTATGGAATATAGACAAATCCCTGTAATCTTCGTAATACATGTGTCTGGATGAAAGTTTCTTGTAAAACTACTAATGATGTAATTCTCTAGATCATTTTGATTCCGTTTACCAATAAAACAAAAAATAGTTAGTGATAATTCGGCTGGTGTGGTTGTTTAAATTTTAGCGGGTTCTTTTTTGCGCCATCTGTTGTGCCAAACGCGAACCAAATTTTCTGTTTACATTCACATATTCCCGAGTTCTTAAGAAGCGACGAGTAATGTTTTCACAAATACAAGAAAACTAAGACCTTATACTCACCAAAAACTACCAAGAGGAACATTTAAAATTAGTTAGAAGATAAAATTAACATTGAAATAGACTAAGACGCAATAATAGAGTAAAGCCAAAATAAGAATAAGTGAAGAGGTGCCGGGGAGCGCACCGCCATCTGTTGCCTCCTGAGCGAACCAGTGAAGAAAGGAGAGGCGGAGAGGCACGTTTTCCCGCCATATTTACTACACCCGCCTTATTTCCAGCCATTTTCCCCGCCGCCCCACCGCTCTGCTATGTGAGCCCTTGCGCCGCGGAGCCACCCTTGCCACACGCCACTGAGAAATAAGGAGAGAGGCGGCCAAAGGTGACAGACAACCCCGGGAAAAGTTATTATAGGTGACACTTTGCGGTGGACAGAGCCATCTTTTGCGGGAAACTCTTATTACAGCACACCTGAGGACGCCCTGCCCGCGCCTGTGTCCCCTACCCACGCCTGCTGCACGCCTCCACCCCTGCAGGCTGAGGGCAGGGCGGCCAAAGGCAAGGCAAGGCTGGGAGAGCAAAAGAATTCATGTTAGACACCATTAACTCGAAAGCTCACATATTCCTCCATTTCTCTCTCCTTGTTGTGTTTTGATTCCGTTCCTCTCCCGCTGAGCCGCCTGCACCCCTGATCTCCTCGTCTCTAAGGGCTAGGACTATCTATGAGGGAAGAGAATGCTTGAATATTAGCAGTAGTAACTCATAATTTAAGCATTTACTCCATTTTTCTCCATCTTTCTCTTTTTAGCATTGTTTATCTCTCCTCTCCTTATCTTCTCGTCTATAAGGGCTAGGACTGTCTATGAGGGAAGAAAATGCTTGAATATTAGCAGTAGTAACTCAGGATTTAAGTATTTCCTCCATTTTTCTCTCCATCTTTCTCTTAGCATTGTTTATCTCTCTTCTCTCCTCTCCTTATCTCCTCGTCTCTAAGGGCCAGGAGTGTTTATTGTTTATTGTTTTGTTTTGTTTTGTTTTCTAGGCTCTATTCCACCAGTAAATGGTGCTCTACAGGGCCTCATACAAAATTATATATACATAGTTTTCCTAAATACATACAAATGAAAATAGAAAAATATATACTAATAAATAGAACTTAACCTAACCTAACCTAAGGTCTTAAAAACTACATTGCACCTTATAATAATAATCACAGAGAAATCCAATAAAAGAAGAGAAATGCTTGGTTATTAACATTAGAAACTCACAATTTAAGTATTTCCTTTATTTTTCTCTCCATCTTTCTCTTTTAGCATTGTTTTTTTCTCTGCTCTCCTCTACTCTCTTCCTCCTTATCTCCTCATCTCTAAGGGCTAAGATTGTCAGTGAGGGAATAAAAATGCTTGGTTGTTAACAGTAGTAACTCAACTGAAGTATTTTCTCCATTTTTTTCTCGTCATTTTTCTCCTTTGCCACTGTTTATCTCACCTCTCCTCTCCTCTTCTCCATCTCTCTAAAAGGGTAAGACTAAGCTGGGAGAGAAGAATATTGGATTAAGTTCTGTAGTTCATGATATATTACTCTCATTTTCTCTTTTATTTATTGTTTTAGCGTGATTTTATTACTAGTTTGCCTCATATCTCATTTTTTAACCCCTTCAGTACCTTAACTTACATTCTTGTTACTATTTGGTGATTTTATACAGCATCGAAAACTTATGTGGGATTGAAATAGTAAAGACTTTGACCATTAATCTTCTGACCTCCGTAGACGCTTCCTAATGTTAATCCAATGGTCCAGTGGTACATAAATCTCAAGGTAAAATGCGTCCCAGTACTGAAGGGGTTAAGGGCAGAGCAGGGCTGGAAGGGTTAAGTAGTACAGTCTTCTCTCTTTCTTTCCTCCATTTTCTCTATTTTCTCTCTCCACTTTTTGTTTATCTCATACTTAGCATAATTCTCATCTCTCTCTCTCTCTCTCTCTCTCTCTCTCTCTCTCTCTCTCTCTCTCTCTCTCTCTCTCTCTCTCTCTCTCTCTCTCTCTCTCCCCTTTCCTAATATAAATGAGAATATGTTTAATAACAGATGCATACTACTCCTCCTCCTCCTCCTCCTCCTCCTCCTCCTCCTCCTCCTCCTCCTCCTCCTCCTCCTCCTCCTCCTCCTCCTCCTCCTCCTCCTCCTCCTCCTCCTCCTCCTCCTCCTCCTCCTCTTTCTCTTCATTTTTTCTTTTGGCTAACGTTGAAATTGATTTATACAAAGATTGGGTTAGGTGAAGATTGGTTGAGGTTTGTTGTGGTTCTAATCTGTTCATTATGTAGATTATGATTATGATATTTTGTCCAGTAATGATTAGGTTAAGGTTATTTCCCTAATCTTTAATTTTCATTTATTTCCTTTACCATTTATCCTGCCTCTTGCTATATCCTTGGCTATGGGAAGGTATGGGTGGTTATAAGTGATGATAATGCCACCCTGCACTTTTCCATGTCTTTTCACTGATGACCAACCCTTCAGGAAGTCAACTGAACATGCAGGGACGCTACAGAATGCCTGACTTCTAATCTTTCTATGATTTCTGATTAGAGAAGAGAAAAAAGTGTTCAATGCCTCAAAATCTCCATTCCTCCATCTATCAACTCGACACAACCTTCCAGACAACTATCCCCTCTTCTTCAGTGACACTCAACTGTCGCCTTCTTCTACACTGAATATCCTCAGTCTGTCCTTTACTCATAATTTAAAGTGGAAACTTAACATCTCATCTCTCAGTAATACAACTTATATGAAGTTATGCGTTTTGAGGCGTCTCTGCCTGTTTTTTTACTCCCCGCCCCTCCTTCCCAGCTGTCAACTCTATATTGGAGCCTTTTCTGTCCATCATATATGGGAGGGTTCCACTCATACTGCTCTCCTAGATAGGGTGGAATCAAAAGCTTCTCGTCTTATCAGCTCCTCTGACTGAGTGTCCTCAGCCTCTTTCTCACTGCCAAAATGCTGCATCTCTTTCTATCTTGTACTGCTATTTTCATGCTAACTGTTCTACTGATCTTGGTAACTGCATACCTCCCCTCCTCCTACGACCTCGTTGCACAAGGCTTTCTTCTTCCTCTCACTTCTACTCTGTCCAACTCTCTAATGCAAGAGTTAACCAGTACTCTTGATCAGTCATACCTTTCTTTGGTAAATTCTAGAACTTCCTGCCTGCTTCTGCATTTCCATCTTCCTATGACTTAAACTCTTTCGAGAGGGAGGTTTGAAGAGACTTATCTTTTAACCTTACACTATAATTTCTGACTCTGGGGACTGGCATATCAATGAGCTTTTTTTTTATCCTTTTAATTTTGTAGCAATTGGTTGATGCTTGTCGCACATTGAGTTAATTCATTAAGTTTTTTTGTGGGTGTAAATTTGTTATGAATGAAGAATAAGATTTAAGATTTTTGTCATGTCACAACACAGACATTCTTTTGACTTCTCTTCAGTATTGAATTACTCACAAGGTTTTGAGGTTTTGCGATAGATTTAGTCTGAGTGGTACGTGAATAATGAATAAGATGTTACATTATTATCATGTGAACTTAAAAAAACAAACTTTTCATTTTTGTTTCTCTTCCCTTTAAATTCACTGATTTGTCATTCCTAAAACCTTGTCTTAGTTTTGTGTGTGGTGGTGGTGGTGGCAGTGGTGACAGTGAAAGTGATGGTGAAAATGAGGTCAATAGCATATTCCTTACCTGTCATTACCTTGTTACTAAGGTATAGAGGTCATCATCATCATCATCATCATCATTTTGTGTGTTAGTTTGTTCGTGAAAGTTGTTAGCATCATTATCTTCTTGTTCACTTGTCACCTTGTTGCTAGGGTAGAAAAGTTAGCCATGTCATCATCTTCACCATCATCACCATCAGTCATCATTATCACCATCATTGTTATTGTAGTGATGGTGAAAATGAGGGAATAGAGACAGAGTGAGATAGCTTTAATATTGTTGATAGGACAGAAAGAGTAGGTCATCATCATCATCATTATGGTCATCATTATCAGTATCATTGTTATTGTAATGATGGTGAAAATGAGGGAATAGAGACAGCGAGATAGCTTTAATCATCATCATCATCATCATGTCATTGTTTTAGTTGTGAAAATGAGGGAATAGAGATGGTGAGGTGGTTTTAATATTGTTGCTAGGATAGAAAGATTAGTTAGCTCATCATCATCATCATCATCATCATGTGTTAGTGATAGTGATGAGAGGAAGTGACATCATTAGCATCATTATTATATCCCTTACTTTGTTTCTAAGGTCCTTCATCATCATCATCATCATCATCATCATCATCATCATCATCATCATCTTGTTTTAGTGATAGTGATGAGAGGAAGTGACATCATTAGCATCATTATTATATCCCTTACTTTGTTGCTAAGGTCCTTCATCATCATCATCATCATCATCATCATCATCATCATCATCATCATCATCATCATCATCATCACCACCACCACTATTTTTTGTCTCATTTTCTTCCTCTCCAATCACAGACCACTATTCTTATCACTATCATCATTTTCTCACATTCTTAACGTCCCATCTACTGACCACCTTAGCTCTCCCACTCATGATCACCACTTTATCACTTCTGTCTTTGTCTCTCATATTTTCCTTCTTCACATCCATCTTCATTTCTTCCTTTCTTCACTTCCATATTCATTTTATTTCACTTATCTCCCTTCTTTACCTCTATCTTCACCTTATTTATCTCCCTTCGTCACTTCTATCTTCATCTCACTTCTCTTCCTTCTTCCCTTCCATCTTCATCTCACATAATTATCTCCCTTCTTCATTTACTTATTTGTTTTTATGTAGGTTTGTAGAAATGTAGGAAATCTCGTCTCGTCACACACTCTTCTTTTTTCTTCATATTTTTATCAATGTTTCTAAAAATATGTTTTCATGATTTATTTTTGTTATTCAGACGAGTTTATATGTATAGTGAGTGTCTCTCTCTCTCTCTCTCTCTCTCTCTCTCTCTCTCTCTCTCTCTCTCTCTCTCTCTCTCTCTCTCTCTCTCTCTCTCTCTCTCTCTCTCTCTCTCTCTCTCTCTCTCTCTCTCTCTCTTGTCCTTTTATTGTCTTTTCCCTCATTTTGTTTCTTTTTATTTAGTTTTTGTTTTCTTTATTGATGCAGGTTTATATAACACACAGAGCTTTGTTTTCATCACACTCATGGTTTGTTTTAACTTCATACATTCAAACAAACTTATTCCCAATGTAAGCACACAGAACACCCTACATAGCTGGATGCATCCTTCCCACACTCTGCCACTTCCTCACACATCCTGCTACTTCCTTGCCACCCTGCCACACCCTTAGCTAACCCAGAAAGAAAACAAACTCGACACAACTAATGAAATATCACACCAAAAAAGTCATTCCTGTACACTCATTCACTTTAATCCTCACACACTTATTCTTTATTTTTAATCTCTCACACACACCTCTTTCTCACTGTCATAATGTTGCATCTCTTACTATCTTCTACTGTTATTTTCATGCCAACTGCTCTTTGATTTTGCTAACTGTATGCCTCCTCTCCTACCATGGCCTTGCTGCACCAGACTTTCTCTTTTTCACCTCTATTCTGTCCACCTTTCTAAAACAGGAGTTAACCAGTGCTGTCTATCATTCCTCTGGTAAACTCTGGAACTCCCTGCCTGCTTCTGTGTTTCCATCTTCCTATAACCTGAACTCACTTTAGAGGGAACTTTCAAGACATCCCATTCTTTTGGCTAATTCTCGACCCTGTTTTGGGACTGGCATCTCTGTGGATCTTTTTTGTTTAATAATTTTGTTGCCCTTGACCAGTTTTTCATTCTTATATAAAGAAAAAAAAAAGCTGTATCTTGACCTCACACTTATTTAACCTCTTCAGTACCATGATGCATTTCCGTATTAATTCTGGTTATTATTTGACAGTTTTATACAACTTCAGAAATATATGTTGAGATTAGAATAATAAAGACTGTAGCCATTACTTTTTGATGTCCATAGACCCTTCCAAATATCATCTAATCAAACCTAGAACTCCAGTTAAAATGCATCTCGGTACTAAAAGTGGTTAATCAGAAAAAAATATCTATGTAAACCTCACTCATTTAACCACATACCTGTCCACACACTCACCCTCCCTCCTCTACAGACCAGGATGGGCCGTGGCGACAACCTAACCATTCTGTACCCTCCGGGGTGTCGGGAGGTGACGGAAGATGTGGGTCCCGACGAGCTGATCCGACGCCTCAAGACACTGGCACACACCTTGCAGTCTATGGGGCAGGATGATGGGGCTTACCAGGTGTGTGTCGGGGCTCTATGGGGCTCTATTCGTCCTGGTGTGTGTGTGTTATTTGGGAATGTGTGTGTGCTGTACTTTTTCCTGTGGGACTTATTATTGTGTTTTGCCGTGTTTTGTTAGCATTGGAAATAGTGTGAATTGTTTGTTTGTGGGCTGTGCTTGTCCTGTGTGTGTGTGTGTGTGCTTTTATTAGTACTAGTCTGATGTGTATTTCAGGATGTATCTTACTTGTGTGTGTGTGTGTGTGTGTGTTTTTATTTAGTAAGTATTAGTATGTGATGTGTTTGGGGGTGTGTATGTCATGGGAATGTGTGTTTTCTTTGTTAGTATTAGTGTGGGGTTTGTGTTTCAGAATGTACCTTTCTTGTGTGTGTGTATGTGTTTTATTTAATAAATTAGTGTAGGGTGTGTGTTCGGGGTGTGCCTGTCCTGTGAGTGTTTTATTTTGTAGTGCGGAAGATTGTATGTGTGTGGGGGAGGCTATAGCTGTCCTGTGGGTCTGTGTGTGTATGTGTTTTATTTTCTAGTGTGGAAGATTGTGTGTGTGTGTGTGTGTGTGTGTGTGTGGTGTTTTGGCTGTCCTGTGTGCGTGTTTTATTTGGTGACGTTAGTGTGAAGTGTGTTGGGAGCTATACTAATCTAACCTAACCTTTCCTTTCCTTTCCTCTGGGTGTAGAAATTGCAGTTTTATTAGATAGCATGGAAGTAAATTCTTGTTTCAGTATGGGATGTGTGTGACTTACGTGACTCGTGGTATTAATTGCTGTGACTTGCTAGGTGGTATTAGTGTGAAGTGTGTATGGGTGCTGTACCTCTCCTCGGGTGTAGAAATTTATTAGGTAACATGGGGGTCTATTCTGGCTTCATTGAGGTGTGTGCGCATGTGTGGTTTGTAACTTTGTACGTGTGATTTGTGGGTTTATTGCTGTGTTTCATTAAGTAGTATGGCAATAAGTTCTTGTTTCAGTGAGATTCAATGCATCTGTTACTAAAGTTGTGTTTTAGATGAGGTTCGGGTGCTATTTTTTGGGTTTTTCTTCTGTTTATCTAATGAGTTCTCCTTTATCAATCAGAAGGTCTTGTTTTTATATATGTACAGGAAATGCTTCTATTCCTGCATTTAAAGGAAAAATTATTAGTATTTTACTCTGGAACTCCCTGCCTGCTTTTGTATTTCCATCTTCCTGTTACCTGAAGTAATTTAAGAGGGAGGTTTCAAGACATTTATCCCATTCTTTTGCCTAACTCTTTCAGACCTGCTCAGGGACTGGCATCTAAGTGGGCCTTTTTGTTCAACCATTTTTGTTGCCCTTGGCCAGTCATCTTCTTACATTAATAGAAAAAACAAAATGGTGCTTTGTAAATATATATATATATATATATATATATATATATATATATATATATATATATATATATATATATATATATATATATATATAACTTTCTCCTCATTTTGTATAGATAATGCTTCTTAGGTTCACATATTATCCTTGTACGTACTCTCCTTTCACACATACACACACACACACACACAAGTAACGCAGTTGTCTCTGCTCTACAGGAGTACATTCCCCTCGCCATGCATATAGCAGACGACTTCTTCTTGTCATACCAAAGCCGTGATGTCCAGCTGCTCATCGCGTGTTGCATCGCCGACGTGCTGAGAGTTTATGCTCCTGAGGCACCCTACAAGGACCCAGCACAGGTCAAGGTGAGGGCTGGTAACAGTGCATAACCCCTTACCTATCACCAGAATCACAGAAACTATCCCATTTAAACTTTTATCTTTCACTATAGCATATTGAAACTAGTGTAGGTAAGGGACTGAAATGGCAATGTTGGGATTGGTAACAATGCATATCACTTACTTATCACGTGAATCAGAAAACACTATTCCTTTAAAACCTCTAACTTTCACTACAGTGTGTTGAAACTAGTAGAGATAGGCACTGAAATGTCAAGGTGAGGACTGGTAACAATGCATACTCTTTACTCATCACCTGAATCAGAAAGCACTATACCTTTTAAAACCTCTAACTTTTGCTACAGTATATTGAAACTAGTGGAGGTAAGGCTCTGAAATGTCAATGTTGGGACTATTAACAATGCATATCACTTACTCATCACCTGAATAAGAAAACACTATACCTTTTAAAACCTCTGACTTTCACTACAGTGTGTTGAAACTAGAGGAAGGTAAGGCACTGAAATGTTAAGGTGAAAACTAGTAACAATGCATATCCCTTACTTATCTTTCACCCAAATCAGAAAACACCACCCAGTGAAAACCGTAATGACTTCCACTGTTAATCCTTTCCTTATTAACCCTTCAGAATTTAAGATACTAGTTCTATTCACCTCTAACCTCCATGTCCTCGCCACTTAATGTACAAGAATATAAGAAAATGAGGGAAGCTGCAAGAGGCTGCCAGGCGTACATATGTATAAGCAAAACTACTTAATTCCATCTGTCATCTTCCTGTCATTTATCAAATCTTTTAAATCTTCCTATTGACTCATCATTAACAACATGATATCTGAGTCTGTCTTCCTTCTACCCCACATATCAGTTCTTATCTCTATAACTCATGTCAACCACCTAATCTACCTTTCGTTTCTGGTGTCTTGTGTGTCTTTCCTTCAGGGTCTTGTAAATCTTTATTCTGCCCATCTAATAACTATAACTCCCCATATCCTTTCCTTTTATCTTACATTTCAATTGTTACCTCTATAACTCTCTCATCTCCAGGGCACCTAATCTACCTTTCCTTTCTTGGCATGTTGCGTGTCTTGTAAATCTTTTATGTATATCCATTGTTCTTATCTTTATTATTCCCATGTCCTCACCACTAACCCTTGTCCTCCCACAGACCATCTCATTACTCCCATGTCCTCACCACTAACCCTTATCCTGCAGACCATCTTTATGTTCCTGATCAAGCAGCTGGGAGGCCTTAAGGACCCCAAGGACCCTGCCTTTAAGCGATACTTCTACCTCCTAGAGAACCTGGCCTATGTCAAGTCCTTCAACATGTGCTTTGAGCTGGAGGACTGCCAGGAAATTTTTTGCAAGCTGTTTAAACTCATCTTTAATATTGTCAAGTGAGTGTGGCTGTTGTGTTTTTGTGTTCTGTGTTCGTTCCTGTGTGGGATTGACATTAGTTTGTGTGTGTTTTGTGTTGTTTGTTTCTTGTGTGGTATTAAGGTTTGTTGGTTGTTGTTTTTGTTGCTCTTATTGTGAGGATGTGTGTGTATGTGTTGGTCAGTCTAATGTTGTTAAGTGAGGGTAGATTTGTGTGTGTTTAGTGTACTTGTTAATGGGTTAAGATAAGGTTGTAATGTGTTTTTGATAGGAGAGAGAGAGAGAGAGAGAGAGAGAGAGAGAGAGAGAGAGAGAGAATGAACAAAGAGGGGAAGACAGGAAGGAAGCAAACTTACATCATCATGGAACATACATACATACATACATACATAAAAGACATACATAAATGAATAAACAATAGACAGTGATGCATATAGCCTCAATTACTACACATACATACCTACATAATTCTTTACTACTGATAACAATGTGACAACTGAACGACTATGTATTTATTGAGGGAAATACAGGTAAAATACACAAAAAAAACACCTTGAATTCTCCATCACTCATTTCTGCCTGTGTCTTTCAAAATTACACTGAACTTTGAAGTGAAGATGTTATTAAGGTTAATCTCTTCAGTACCAGGATGCATTTTCATATTCATTCTGGTTACTATTGTGGCAATTTATACAGCTTCAGAAACACATGTTGGGATTAGAATAGTAAAGACTGGCCATTAATCTTTTGACCATAAACCCTTTCTAATGTAAATAAAATCGTCTAATGTCCAAAAGTCAATGTAAAAATGAGTCTTACTATGGAAGGGGTTAACCTTAATGAGCAAAGGGTTGAGTGAGGAACAATAAAATGCTTCAAAGGTTCATCTCTCATTCTTGCCTGTCACTTGCTTCAAAATGACTGTCTAGAATTGTACCTGAGCATGTTATTAAGCTGAAGGAGGGACTGTTGCTATCAAGAGAATTGACAAAAGGCATCATACCACCACCACCACCACCAAACATAACCATAACAAAACTGCTACTTTTATTTATTTTCTATTTTTTAATTTTTTTTTTTTTACCTTTTTAGTGACTTTTAATAGCCCTTCCTTTCATACTTAATTCCCTCTTGCATAAAAAAACAAATGGATGATTATTTTAATTATTTTTATTAAGTATTTCTTTTCTATTTCGTTTTATTTATTTTATTTTCTATTGTTTTATTTTATTTTATTTATTTATTTATTAATTTATGAATTTTTTTGTGCAACTTCACTTTCAAATGACCTTCCACACTAGTCCCTTTAACCACACCCAGGCCTTTATTCACACTTATGGCCTTTCTTGCATAAAGAAATTATTTATCACTTTAATTAGCTTTTTACTTTTTACTTTTTTTTTTTTTTTTTACCTTTTTAAACAACTTACACTCTTAATGGACCTTCTTTTTCACACTAGTATTCTTAACCACACTCAGGTCTATTTTTTTTTACCCTTAACAACATTCAGCAGGCTTTTTCTTTCACTAGTACCCTTAGCAAAGCACTCTACTACCCTTAGCTTGACAGGCAATGCTGACTTGTACCTCTAATTTTCAATATGTAATGTCAAACTATACTTTTCACTTTTCAATAGGGCATTTTTTTTGCACTTACCCTCAGCTTGACAGGCCATGCTGACTTGTACCTCTAATTCTTAATAAGTAAATGTCAAACTATATTACTTTTCACTTTTAAATAAGGCTTTTTTTCACACTTACCCATAGCCAGTACCACAGACACACAAAAGTAAACAAACCATTGAATAAAACCCATTTCCTCCCACAGCGATGAGCACAGCGGTAAAGTGAAATCGTTTATGCTTGACGTGCTGTGTCCACTAATCAATGAGAGCGACGTGGTGTCCAACGACCTCCTGGACATCATCCTTGCCAATGTGGTGGAGCCGTCCAAGTCACAGAGGAGGAATGCATACCAGATTGCCAAGGAACTCATCATCAAGTGCTCGGATACACTTGAGCCATACATTCAGGCTGTGAGTGGCTGGCTGATGGGAGGGTGTAGGGAGGTGCTGGGTTTTGTAGGCTCTGTATGTGTGTGTGTGTGTGTGTGAGAGAGAGAGAGAGAGAGAGAGAGAGAGAGAGAGAGAAGAGAGAGAACAGGAAGAGAGAGAAAGAGAAACAGGAAGAAAGATAATGAAAGAGAGAGAGAGAGAGAGAATGGGGGAGGGGTCTGAGTTAGGGAGTAAGGGAAGCTGGATTGTGTTGTAAGAGAGAGAGGACTAAAAATTGGATTATAGTGAGAGAGAGAGAGAGAGAGACACATTAATTCTCTTTTTATTTTATTTAGTATTAAGGAAATGGGTAATATTCATGAAGCTGTTAATTGTTCTTTGCTTAATTTTGTTCATGAGGTTTAAAATGTTCATGTTATTGTTAATTTTTCCAGGTTTTAAGCAGATCCAGTGTTTCTTGTATTTGTTCCTGCTGTTCATTCATTGTTATTCACCTGATATTCTTGTTATTTATTCCCTATTTAGTTTTATATGCCTGGTATTCCTGCCATTCATTCTTCTATAAGTTCAACCATTTAATCCCTTCAGTACTGGAACACATATTTACCTTGAGTTTTGGATGTGATTAGACAATTTTATATACATTAGGAAAGGTCTGTGGAGGTGAGAAGATTAATGATCCAAAGTCTTCACTATTCTAATTCCCACATGAATTTTTGAAGCTGTATAAAATTGCCAAATAGTTAAGCAGAATGAATATGAAAACACTTCCTGGTATTGAAGAGGTTAATCACAACAGCATTGTAACCATATATTCCTCTTATCAGCTCATCAACTCTATTCACTCAAAGTTTCATGTTATTTTCTCTATTAGTTCAACAATTTAATTCCACAAGTGTTCCTAACCATCTGTTATTCTTCTTATCAGCTTCCTCATCAACTCAGTTCACAAAATTAGCTCAATAATTTTAATAACCCACTCTTCTAAATCATCCCTTTATTCCTCTATGAACTTATATTCAATTGTATTCACATTTTGTCCCTGTTTGGCTAACTACTCTCTTATCTTTTAGGGAGGTAACAGTTTAAGTGGACCTTTTTATTTTTTTTTTTTTTTATGTTTTGTTGCCCTTGGTAAGCATCCCTCTTGCATAAAAACTTCATATTTCTGTTATTTGCTTTTCTTTTAGCTCATTTTATTCTCCCACTGTTCTAAACCGTCATTTTAGTTTGGTTTATCCACTTGCTGTTCTAAACCATCCTTCTATAATTCATTTTAGTTTCCCACAATTCTAAACCATCATTCCTTAGTTCATTTTCTTCACCCATTGTTCTAAACCATTTTTTATTTCTCTTTCAGCTTCTCATCATTCTATTCACACAAAGTTCCTGTTATGTACTCCATTTAACAATTTTATTCACCCATTGTTCTAAACCGTCCTTCTTTTCGCCCTCAGTTCTTCAACAATGTGCTGATCCTGGGTCGTGAGGAGAAGAGTCTGGTCATCTCCAAGAAAGTTTATGACCTTATTTATGAGTTGAATCACATCTGCCCTTCAGTTCTGCTGGCTGTGCTTCCCCAGGTCTGTGTGTGCCTAATAGTTTACAGGGCCTTTGTATTATCTATACATGTTCTTTATTTTATTTATTTATTTATTTTTGTTTCATTAATATATGCAGTTATTGTCAGAACTCTGTCTTTTAGTCATTTTCAAACTTCAATTTGTAGAAAAACTATTTTGATTGGGCATCTTCCTTGCCTTTTGTGTGTGTGTGTGTGTGTGTGTGTGTGTGTGTGTGTGTGTGTGTGTGTGTGTGTGTGTGTGTGTGTGGTCACCCAGCCAGTCTTTCCCATTATGGAGCGAGCTCAGAGCTCATAGACTGATCTTCGGGTAGGACTGAGACCACATCAACACACAACACACACCGGGAAAGCGAGGCCACACCCCTCAAGTTACATCCCGTACCTATTTACTGCTAGGTGAACAGGGACCACACATTAAGAGGCTTGCCCATTTGCCTCACTGCTTACCGGGACTCAAACCCGGCCCTCTCGATTGTGAGTCGAGCGTGCTAACCACTACACTACGCGGTGTGTGTGTGTGTGTGTGTGTGTGTGTGTGTGTGTCTGTGTGTGTGTGTGTGTCTGTGTCTGTGTGTCTGTGTGTACCTGGTTATTACATACACAGTGGCTGAAGTGCACATGTACTATTTCTGTACATCTGTTGTGGTTTTCCTTTAGTTGATGTGTTACTTGTCTTCATCACCTTTAGTCTATGTCAGGTATTTGTATTTCTCTTGGCAAAGCTGTCTAAATGTTTTTAGTGGTATATTTTGCACTGCAGCAAATTTTTTGTCTATTGTTTTTGATGACATGCAAATTAAATACTTTTTAATTCCCTTTAAGGACTTTTTATCAGATTTACACAACAGTATATTTTCTTTTTTCTTTTTTTTTCCCTTTCATCCAATAGCTTATATTAAAAAATACTTTACTGATTTCACTATTTTCAAAAGTCACAGTGATGACCAGCTTGATTCTCAAGTGCATATCTCTTTTTAAAAATGTAGAAATATTAATCTGTGACTCGAACTTTTAAAGCTTATATAATTTCAAAAGCCTTTTAAACTATTTGGAGGTGTGACATAGCAGTGTTTCTGAATATAGTTTTAAATTATTTCTTACTGTATTTCCACTCCTCACATTTGGTTCCCTCCTGACAGCTGGAGTACAAACTGAAGAGTGCCGACCAGGAGGAGAGGTACAGTTCAGTCTCCCTGCTGGCTCGTATGTTCTCTGAGAAGGACTCCACTGTTGCTCTCAACCACACAGCTCTCTGGGAAGCCTTTCTGGGCAGGTGGGTGACAGACAGACAGGTGGTGGTGTTCTAATACAGGAGTGAGAGAGAGAGAGAGACTGTACTTTGTTCTTTCACCGGTATGTTATATGTTTTCCCTTCATTCTTATTCCCTCACTGGTTTGGTAAGTTATGATTGGTATGTGTCTTATATTTTAACTCTTCATTCTTGTTTTTTTGCCATGATTCTTATGTCATTATGTTTGTTCACTCTTTGTTCAGTCCTTGTGACATGCAGTAGTATGACATTTTTGATCAAACATTGCTCTGTTAAAACAAGTCATTCCTTATCTCAGTCTTCTGTTCTACTCATGTCTTTTCTGTTTCCTATAGTTCTCTGTGTACTTTACATATCTACATCATCTTGGATAGGTATCTAAAAAAGCTGCATTTCCTCAGTCTATCCCAGTCTTGTATGCTCCTTAATATTTCCTTAGTTTAACCATGTACCTCATATATTTACATCATCCTGGGTTGACATTTTGAAAAAGCTATATTTCCTCCTTGCTTTCTTAACATAGTAATTGTGAGTAGGTTCAGTATCAACACTAAAGTTACAACTAAGCTCAGGTAAACATTAAAAGAAGCAGTATTTCCTCTTGTACATGATATTCCTCCCTGTGTAGGTTCAATGACATCAACATCAAGATCAGAACCAAGTGTGTGCAGTACTCAATGCATTTCCTGCTCAACCACCCACTGCTAAGGAAGGACATTACCGAGACACTGAAGCTGCGCCAACACGACTCAGAGGAGAGTGTCAGGTAAGTGCTGGGCTGCCCTCACTCAATACTTCCTCTCTCTTTAGTCTTTGCCCTTCTCTTTCTCCCTCTTGTCTCAGTTATCCTCTTGTTCAGCCTTTATTTTTCTTCTCAAATATTTCTCTATTTATTGTGTATCTTTGTTTTCTTCATTCCTCCCTCTTTAGTCTTTGCCCTTCTCTTTTTTCCTTTTTGTCTCTTTTTGTTCTGTATTGTTCAGCCTTTATTTTTCTTCTTTCTCCCTAATATTTTTCTATGTATTTGTATCTTTGCTTTCTTCATACTGTGTCTTTCTAGTCTTAATCATTATATCTACCTAATTCCTCTTTCCTTAATTCCTTTCTTTTTTGTGTGTGTGTGTATTTGTTGCTGCACTCTTTTTGTACTGTGCCCTATTCACTCTATTTCATTCATCCTCTTTTTTTCTTGTCTAGTCCATATCTTCCTCCTTGTTTTTATATCCTTTCTCCTCTTCTTAATCAATCTATTCTTTTCCTCATCCTCATACTTTTCTCTGCTCCTTTCGTTCCTCTGTTTATTCTTTATCTTTCCCTCTCATCTTATTTCATTCCCTCAATATCCTCTCATCCCTGATCTAATCTCGTGCTTCAGACAGTTGCAGTGCTTGTATCACCAACCCTATTTATTTCCTGCCCACTCTGACATTGTGTGTGCCTGCAGATATGAGGTTGTGATGGCTATTGTCTCAACGGCCAAGAGGGATTTGAGCATCGTGGCTGACAGTGAGGACCTCCTGGACTTTGTGAAGGAGAGGACACTGGACAAGAAGGTAAGGCTGAGATGCTAAGATGAGGAACCTGGTGACATGATACACTAAGGTAAAAGAAAGACTGGATGAGGTTAATATAGGGTGGTAATATGAGGAACCTGATAATTTGATACTGTGAAGCAAAGGAAGAGTGGCTAGGAAAGTTAATTTAGGATGATTAGATGAGGTATCTGGTAACTTTATACACTGGAACAAAGGAAACACTGTAAGAGGTTTAATTGGGATACTAAGATTAGGAAACTGGTAACGTGAGACACTGCTAAGGGAAGAAAGTGACAAAAAGATAATGACAAGGTGAATATAAGATTATGGAAAGATATTGAGTAAAGATGATGAGAAAATATAAAAGAAAGGGAAAGGATGGCAAATCTAATATGGAAAGGCAGAGAGAGAAAAGATTATGAGAAAATAATAGAAAAAGATAAAGAAATGACATATAAATAGAACACCCATCTCTCTCCCAGTTTAAGATCCAAAAAGGAAGAAATTGTAAATCTAATGTTGAAGACTAAGAAATATTATAGTAAACAAATAGTACAGGAAAAGATAAAGAAATGGCATAACTAATAGAACATCCATCTCTCTTCCAATTTAAGAGCCGAAAGGAAGAAATAGCAAATTCATACAGAAAGAAAAAAATTACAGAAAAGATCAAGAAAGTGGCATTTAATAGAACACCAATCTCTCTCTTCCACTTTAAGATCTGAAGGAAGAAATGCAAAATCTAATACAGAAAGACAAAAAAGATCAATAAGAAAATAATAGAGAAAGATATATAAAGACAACATAACTAATAGAACACTCTCTCTCTCTCTCTCTCTCTCCCAGTTCAAGATCCGAAAGGAAGCAATGTGTGGCCTGGCAATGATATACAAGAAACACTTAAATAATCCGGATGTGCCGCCAGCAACACGCCACGCCGTCACCTGGATCAAGGATAAGATTCTGCACGGCTACTATATGACCAGCATGGATGACAGGTGTGTTGTGCGGGTGTGGCTGTCATCATTGGGTCCTCTGGTGTTTTATTTATTTATTTATATTTATCTATTACTATTTTTTTTTGTTTATTTATTTATTTTTTTATTTGTTTTTACATATTGGTAAGTGATATGACAATAAAATTTCAGTTGCTTTTTATTTCATTTATTATATTTATTTATTTATTTTTTATTATTTATTTATTTATTTTTTTTTTTTTTTTTTGTTCAGTCTTTGCCAGTCAGTCTATAAGCTCACTTTTCTCATCTCCTTTTCTGATTCTTTTTTATTTGTTTACTTTCTTTATTTTTGTTTATTTATGTGATGAGACATTAAGATAATTCTATTTCCATTACTTTATTTTTTTTTTTTGTTCAGTTTTGTCAGTCAGTTTGTCAGTCAGGCTTACTTTTCTCATATTCCACATTTCGGCATCAGTCTAGTCACTCACTGTGTCATTCATTCAGTCTTGTCAAACTTTACCTTTAGTCAGTTAGTCCATAATTTCAGTTTTGTCTCATTTGTCTAACTTCAGCATTAGTCAGTTAGTCAGTCACACTCATTGTAGCTTCTCAGTCAGTTAGTCTCTCATTACTAGTTTCCCATCGTCCACTCAGTTGCCAGTCCGTAATTTGAATTTTGTCTCATTTGTGTTACTTTATCATTAGCCAGCCAGTCACACTTATTTTAACTTCACCGAGTCCGTCAGTCACTCATCACACTTGGTCATTTATCACACTCATTTCCCCATTACCAAGTCACTCATTCATTATCACCTTCCATTAGCCACTCATTCATCACACTCAGTCAGTTACTCATCACTCATTTCTCCATTACCTAGTCACTCACTGATTTTCACCTCCCATTAGCCACTCATTCATAACACTCAGTCACTTATCACACTCATTTCTCCATTACCTAGTCACTCATTCATTATCATCTCCCATTAGTCACTCACTCATTTTCACCTCCCATTAGTCATTCACTCATCACACTCATTTCCTCATTTCTTAGTCACTCATTCGTTTTCACCTCCCACTAGCCACTCACCCACCTTCCTCCTTACAGACTACTAGTGGAGCGCCTTCTGAACACCTGCCTAGTACCTTACCAGCTGCCACCAGAGGACCGAATGAAGAAGCTGTTTTACCTCTTTGCCACCATCGACGAGAACGCCACCAAGGCTTTTATCGAGCTTCAGAAACACCAGTTGGCAGTGCGTCGCCATGTGGCCGAGCTTATCGAGCTTCACAGACGGCCACAGGATGAGGAGAGAGACAAGGAGGTTGGCGTGAGACTGAACCAGCTCAACAAGTACCTGCCGGACCCTCTTAAAGTGATTGAGTTCTTGAAGAAGTTCTCGCAGCATCTCAGCACAGACTCGCAGCTTTTGTCCCTCATGGAGACTATTGTTAGCCCTGATGTCTCCTGCAAGGATAGTGTCGATGCTGTGGTGAGTGGTGGGCTGTGTGGAGGGTTGCTTATTCAGTGTGGATGCTGTGTGGATGTTTGTTGAGTTTGAATGTTATGTGGGTGGTAGTTCACTGAGTGTAGATGCTGTGGTGAGTGGGATGCTGTGTGGAGGTTGGTTGTTCAGTGTGGATGTTTGTTGAGTTTGAATGTTGTGGATAGTAGTTTGTTGAGTGGATGCTGTGGTTAGTGGAGTGCTGTGTGGATATATTTGTTCAATGTGGATGCTGTGTGGATGTATTTGTTGAGTTTGAATACTGTGTGGATGATGGTTTATTGAGTGGATGCTGTGGGGAGTGGAGTGGTGTGGATGTTGTGTGGAGGGTTGTTTGCAAAGTGAATGTTGTGTGGATGCTGTTTTCTTGATTTTGAATGCTGTCTGGATGTGTATTTATCAACTGAAAGCTGTGGTAAGGAGTGCTGTGTGAATGATTAGTAATTCTGCTTCTAAATGGCTGGAATAGACCCAGTGATCAGGTTGTCAGTGCTGAGTCTATGAAGCTTTAGAGATGATTATTTTATGGGCAGTAATGTTTGATAGATCTTTTTTTATTTATTTTTTTTTTCTAACCCTTGGACTTCTTGTATTTTCCATGATTTTCTTCCTTCCCCCAAACACATATCCTAAAGAAACAGCAGCTTTGGCACATCATTGGATAGGCACATGTTTTTTTATTTATCTATGGATAGGAACGTTTTTTTAGGGACATTTATTGATAGATTGATATATTTCACTTTGGGAACTTTTTTTGTACTTTCGTATTTTATCCCTCCTGATTGAAATCCTGAAGAAACTGTGCCAACCTTGATACATCTTTGGATAGGAACATGTTTGTAAGAGATATTTATGGATAGGTCTCTGTTTTTAAGGGATATTTATGGATAGATGGATATGTTTTCCCCCAGGACTTCTTGCATATTCCATTGTTTTATTCTCTTCTCCCTAATACATCCTGAAGAAATTGTGGCAACCTTAATCAGTCTTTGGGTAGGAACATGTTTTTAGATAGGTTTATTGATAGATGGATATATTTTACTTAGGGATTTATTGTGTGTACTCTTTTTTGTCCCTGTTCCTCAGACTGCCTAAGTTTTTATTCCCTTCAATACTGGGACACATTTTTACCTTGAGATTTGTGTACGATTGGACCATTTTATTGACATTAGGAAGGGTCTATGGAGGTCAGAAGATTAATGGCCACAGTCTTCACTATTTTAATCCCCCCACACAAGTTTCCGAAGCTGAATAAAATCACCAAATAGTAACCAGAATGAATATGGAAATGCATCATGGTACTGAAGGGGTTTAGGGATGTTTATTGATTTATGGGTATGTTTTCCCTGGAGACTAAAGTGTACTCTCTTATTTTGTTCCTATCCCTCAGACTCAAATCCTGAAGAAACTGTGCCAACCTTAATATATCTGGATAGGAACATATTTACAAAGCATTACACTGATTTATGGATATGTTTTCCCTGAGGACTTACTGTTTACTCTTACTTTATCCCTATACCCCAGACTCAAATCCTGAAGAAACTTGGGCAGCCGGTGATGACTAACCTGTATTACAACACAATTAAAATGATGCTGGAGCGAGTGTCCTGCGTCATGGTGGACCACGTAGCCATTCGAGTGTTGCTGAGTCTGGTGGAGGGTGCACTGGAGGCAGACCCCACTGTGCTGGACTCCCTTAACCTCACTGCAGACATTGCCACTGAGAAAGGCCTCAAGCTGCTCTTCGTAAGTGTGTGAGAGTGTCTTGGTGTTCTCTTATTGATCTGTATATGTCTTCAGTGTATAGGTAGTGTGTGAAAAGATCTTGGTTGTTTCTTATCTATGTATATTCTTTTTCTGTTATCTCTTGCCTATCTAGAGAGAGAGAGAGAGAGAGAGAGAGAAAAAAAAAAACACTAGCATTCTCTTCCCACGAGTACTTCTCTATATAATTTTCTGACTATCTAGCTGTAACACCAAACTGACTGACTCAAGCTGGTTAAGTTAGTTAGGTGCCAGGAAGAAGCTCTGTCACCACTAGAAAACCTGTGTCTAATATGTCTAGGCGTGTGTGTTTGTGTGTGTGTGACAGAAAAAACTTCAGTCTATGTTCTTACCAGTACTTATTCTTTTATTCTGTGTGTATGTGAGGATCTCAGTGTTCTTTTCTTACCCGATCTTGTCTGCAGGTGCTGTCCTTTGTGTACCCGGCCCACTTTCTTCACGAGGACATCATTGAGCGCCTCCACAACCTTCTAGAGCGCTCCAACACCATCTCCCCGTCCGTTCTCTCTGTCATCACGTACATTGGGAAGTACAAGCCCATTGGTAAGTCAAGGGGTGAATGTGTGCTGGGTCACGCTCACTGACTGTTACTTGTTCTTATCCCAAAGTCATTATTGTCTCTAATTAAGTGTTCCATTGCTTCATTATTGTATCTGTCATCAAGTGCCTTATGATTCACTGCTTCTTGTTTTCTTTCTCCCAAAATTGTTTTTTCACTGTCTCCTTTGCTTTGTTGTATGTCTCCAGTATCTCACCAAGCATTTCTTTCCTGCAGGTGAGGTGTTCCCCAGCCTGGCAGCGGTGCTCATTCCAATTTGCCAGAAGTTTGCTGAACGTGGCACCCCCAAGCAGGCCAAGCATGCCGTGCGCTGCCTACACACCAACTGTACTGCTGAATCTGAGGACGTGTTTGAGAAAATACTGGAGGTAGGCATGGCTTCTCATTATCACGGGAATGCTTTCTTTATATGAACTTTTAACTGATTTGGTGTGTGTGTGTGTGTGTGTGTGTGTGTGTGTGTGTGTGTGTGTGTTTTTGTGTAGGCATGATTTCTCACTACCATTTGAAGTCTGTATTTATATGATTTTTGACTGATTTGGTATATGTGAGAGTCTGAGGGTATGTTTGGGAAGATACTGTGGGTAGACATGAACATCTCTTAGCTATAATTTGCTGCAATGAAAAGTAAAAATCATATCAAAATAGTGTTTGGTTGATATGTCTTGGTACTATCTGTTCATGATGCCTTTGATACACTTTGATAGACTTGCTAGTGGTATATTCTGCATTTGTTATCTTTTTGGCATGATGTGTTTTGTCTCACCAGAAAATTAAGGAGCAGCTGAGTTTCAACAGTCCACACTTCCGCACCTCCATCGTGTCCCTAGGTCACATAGCGTACCACATGCCAGAGAAATTTCTGGTACCTATCAAGAACATCGTCTCCAGAAAGGTGGGTGATGTGACCAACTGAGGTGTCGAATGAATGACTCTTTATAGCTCTTTTCTTAATGGGGTCTCACACCTACAGCTTTAAATATTTTGTTGCTCTTGACTGGTGATCCCTTTTACATAAGATAAGAGACAATTAGACAACCACTTGAATGGTTTTTTTTGGAGGAGACTTACACCCATGAATTTTAGATATATTGTTGCCTTTGTGAGACTCATATCTACGACTTTTAAATGCATTGTATCTCTTGACTGGTGGCTCTAAGACAAAAGACAATTAGACAAACACACTCAATACACTAGTTTTGTACCTCTTGACTGGTAGCCCTAAGAAAACAAAAGATAACTAGACAAACACACTCGTCACTAATTTTGTACCTCTTGATTGGTGGCCCTAAGAAGACAAAAGACAAGACGAGCACACTCAATTCACTAATTTTGTACCTCTTGACTGGTGGCCCTAAGAAGACAAAAAACAGTTAGACAAGCACACTAAACACATTAGTTTTGTACCTATTAACTGGTGGCCCTAAGAAGACAGAAGACAACTAGATAAAGCACACTCAGTACACTAATTTTGTAGCTTTTGTCTGGTGCCCTGGAAGACAAAAGACAACTAGACAAGTACACTTAACACACTTTCTCAGGTGGTGCGAGAGCTGCTCATGAGGAACCAGACAGCAGCACACACACCCGGCTCTGCTGTGAGAGAGGAGGCTGACGAGTGGGTGGAGGAAGATGAACTAACAGAGGAGACAGTCGTGAAGATGGAGGGCATTAAGATGATGGCCCGATGGCTCCTGGGGCTCAAATCAGATGTGATTTCGGCACAGAAGACCTTCAGGATGTTAAACCACTTCATCATCAGCAATGGGGACCTGCTAAAGACCGGGAAGATGCTGTAAGGACTGCCTGTGTTTGTGACTTTGTTTGTAGAAGTATTTTGAGTCCCTTAGTGTTGTTTGTGATGTAGATGTGCAATGAAAGGTTGTTGTTATAAGTCCTTTGTTAGTGTCATGTTTTACTTTCATTGTCTTGATTATTTATGCTTAGAAGTGAGTTAGTGTTGGATGTTTTTGTCAAAGCAAGAGATGAATTACAACAAAATATCAACTTTATATGAGTTGATGACACATTTTGCTGTTTTAATCAAGTGAGAATACTGGACACATCATCAATATAGTAAAGAGAAGAAAACTCTGTCGGAAAAAAAAAAGGTTTATTCTACCTCCTGTAAGGACAGTGATACTAAAAAAGATAAGGTTTTAGGCCTTAATACTATATACCTACATACCAAGCCAACAATTACACACACACACACACACACACACGCCCGATAGCTCAGTGGTTAGAGCGCTGGCTTCACAAGCCAGAGGACCTGGGTTCAATTCCCCGGCCGGGTAGAGATATTTGGGTGTGTCTCCTTTCATGTGTAGCCCCTGTTCACCTAGCAGTGAGTAAGTACGGGATTTAAATCGAGGAGTTGTGACCTTGTTGTCCCGGTGTGTGGTGTGTGCCTGGTCTCAGGCCTATCCAAAGATCGGAAATAATGAGCTCTGAGCTCGCTCCGTAGGGTAATGTTTGGCTGTCTCGTCAGAGACTGCAGCAGATCAAACAGTGAAACACACATACACACTCTTGTATGTCTTTGTGCCCCTGATGGAAGGGAAAAGTCACACCCAACAACACCCCAGGAGCTCTGACATACCACAGCTGGCCACAAACACTTATAGCAACGCCTAATCTACACTAGTTTACCCTTTCTTACAAAACGCTCACGCCAACACTCAATATACACTAGCTCACCTCTCCTTATTGATATTCATAGCAACATCCAATATACACTACTTTACCTCTTCTTCATAGTGAGATTGTGCCCTGTGTCCTTCAATACTGAGTGAATTTGTTGTTGTTGGTGCAGGAAGAGTGAGATGGCCCACCTTCGCCTTGCTGCCGGTGCTGCGATGCTCAAGATTTGTGAACAGAAGGGTGTTGGGGACCAGTTCACTTCAGAGCAGTTCTATAACCTCTCCAGATTGATGTTTGTAAGTATTCTGCCACAGTATTGGGTGAATACTGGTGGTGTTTGTAAGTATTCTGCCTCTGCTTGGTGGACTGACATTACTTTAGTTCCTGTTTCATTTACATTACTTCACTATTACTACCACTCACCCTGTCTTTCGTTCCCTACAGGATGAATGCCCACAGGTGAGGGAGAGGTTTGCCATCAAGCTACACAAAGGCCTAGTAAGAGGCGTTCCTAATAAATGTTTGCCTCTAGACTTCATGGGCTTCTATGCACTGGCCGGGCAGGAACGGAACAGAAACCTGAAGATTGCCGTCAAACAGTACATGATGACAGATATAAATAAACGCAGAGAGTACATTCGAGGCCTGTCCATGAGTGTAGGAGGTGTGTATGTGTGTCTTTGTTGTGAATAAGCTGATATTTGTGTGGGAGTATATCCAAGTGTGTTTTATGAGTGAGTGTGTGTGTGTGTGTGTGTTTTAATGGTGTTTTGTATGTTTTTTTTTTTTTTTGTGTGTGGTGTGAGTGTAGGAGACAGCAGTGAATCATGATAAGTATCACCAATGCAAAGAATCATTTCCATCCACAGGAGAGAAAGCGCAGAGCCAGATCCCTCTCATCATGCCAGACTACATGCTGGTGTTCGCTGTGCCCATTCTGGCCAACCAGCCAAGCTTCAAGGATGTCACGGACACCCCAGAGCTTCTCAACATCCGCAACTGTCTGTGGTTCATCCTGGAGCCTCTCATGAACAAGAATGAGACGTACTCCTTTGGGTTCTACAAGGCGCTCATTGAACAGATGAAGAACCACAAGGACGCCATTAGACCTGAGGATGAACTTAGCAATCAGGTCAGTCTAGTGGTGTTTGCTAGTATTTTCTGCAGGATGAGGTCAGGTCAGGTCAGTCCAGTCCAGTCTAGTGATTTGTTAGTATTTTCTGCAGGATGAACTAAATCAGGTGAGTGTAGTGGTGTGTCTTGTGCTTTATGAAGGATGAACTTAGCAATCAGATTAGTCTTATTTCATGAAGGGAAGAGAACCAGTCAAGGACAAAAAAAAGAAAAGATTAAAAAAAGGACCATTTGAGTGCTGGCTCTCTACAAAGAGAAAGATGTCAGCCAAAATTAGGGAGTAAATGCCTCGATACCTCCCTCTTAAAAGAAGACAAGTCGTAGGAAGTCAGAAATACAAATGCAGGGAGGGAATTCCAGAGTTTACCAGTGAATGGTATGAATGATTGAGAGTACTGGTTAACTCTTGCGTTAGAGATTTGGACAGAATAGGGATGAGAGGAAGAAGATAGCCTTGTGCAGTGAGGCCGCAGGAGGAGGGGAGGCATGCAGTTAGCAAGATCTAGCAAGTCTGGTGGTGTTTGTTAGTGTCTGTTGCAAGGTGAACTAAATCAGGTGAGTCTAGTGCTGTATCTTGGTGCTTTTTTGCAGAATAAACTAAATAGTGATGTCAGTCTATTCACGAGTGGTGTTAGTGTTTGTTAGAGGGTAAAGTTACCAATCAGATCTGTCTGGTTGGCATTAGTGGTGTTCCTCAGTGTTTGGCATCTAAGTTTTTGATGTCTTTGTCCAGATTTCCCCTCGTTCATAGGAAAAAAATGAGGTCAATCTAGTTGTCATTGGTGGTGTTTGTTAGTGTTTTGTTGCAGGATTAATACAGAAATCAGATTAGTCTTGTCATTCGTGATATTTCTTAGTATTTTTTTGCAGAATTAATACAGAAATCAGGTTAGTCTAGTTGTCATTAGTGTTTCTTATAGCAAGATTTTTACTGTAATATTCCTAATTACTGTATTCTTATTAAAAAACTATGGGTAGTTTTTTTTTCAGTGTTTTTTTGTGATAATATCCTTAATGTATGGTGTTCTTGTCATGTAGAAACTGTGGGCGGTGTGTGACCTCGCCATGGGCCTCATCTTGTC
This sequence comes from Portunus trituberculatus, assembly GCF_017591435.1. Lineage (NCBI taxonomy): Eukaryota > Metazoa > Arthropoda > Malacostraca > Decapoda > Portunidae > Portunus > Portunus trituberculatus. The sequence goes on from NC_059276.1 coordinate 2,739,761, forward strand.
ACGAACCAAGAGCTTTGAGATGAAGGAGTTCCCCTCAGAGCCCAGGATTCCCCCTATGTACTTTAAGAAACATGAAGATCCTAACTTTGTCAACGGTGAGACTGCCTCTTGTGATCTTTGCCCACCACCAGACACCACTCCTGTCTCTCTGCTCCTCTGCCCTTCATCCCTCCTGCAACCCTGACCCTCAACACTCATCATTCCTGCTCCCCTGCCTGTCTTCATTCACCATTTCTGCTCCTCTGCCCCTCACCAGTTAGTCACAACTCCTGCCCCTCACCTCTCTGCTCCTTCCTTCATCTGCACACTATTTTGTTTGTTTTGTTTACCCAACCACCACAAAATGAGTTGCAATTATTAGTTCTTGAATGTTATATAGATAGAACTTAGCCAGATGGATAGAAATAATGAAATTTGCATTGTTGTATATGGTGAAAATGTATGATTCTTGCCTCTTCGTGTACAGTAGATGTTAAGACTTGCTCACATTCATTTTAAGATGTATAAGCATTAAACTAACTATGAATCGGGCAACATGTTATCTTTCTTCAGTTCACACTATTGGTATATCTTTTCTTAATCACTAACCATTCAGTGACATTATTTTCTCATTCTTCAGCCTTCTTCAGTCATTACACTTACTTGAAATTATAAAATATGTGCCTTTTCATCCCTTTCTTTCTTTCAGTTGTATATAAAGATTCTTACATTAATTTTAGTATTGTGAATTATTCCATATCACAGTAAAAATGCCGTCACTAATACCAATAACTGTTTACATGGACCTCAATAAGTAAACACGACTCTCCTCTCCCACCACAGTCAAGTCATACCTTCCTGCGGAGCTTCAAGTGACGGCACCCAAGGGCTCCACCAAACTATTGACGGGTGTGAAGAAGGTTACTCACACTCCCGTCAATGCTGCTGTCAACCTTAACCTCAAGTCTCCTGTGGGCGGCAAGCAGAGGAACGACAGTAGATCAGAGGTACTGGGGTGGGGACGCTGGATTGTTGGGTTGGGTTAACCTTTTCGATATGGGGACACCTTTTTACCTTGAGATTTGTGTATGATTAGACCATTTTATTGACGTTAGGGAGGGTATATGGAGGTCAGAAGATTAATGGCCACAGTCTTCACTATTTCAATACCCCACATAAGTTTCTGAATAAAATAGTAAGCACAATGAATAGAGAAGTACATCATGGTGCTGAAGGGGTTAAATATTACCCAATTTATTTTGAGTATTATGTGAAGTGAAGTTTAAGAAATACAGGCTTAAATATGGGAAATTTTTATAGGATCAAAAGCTTTTTAGGAGAATTGCAAGATATATGGAGATATTTGTTAGTAAGGTAAGCTCTATGTGTGTTAGAGGCTGGATAAACTGTAAGGAGTTAGTTTTTTTTATACAGTCAAATGCATTAATAGTATCAGGACAAGCAGGATGACCGTCAATAGGGGAAGGTGTGTGTGCATATCAGTGTGGTACTTTATTGGGCTGGTATTCACAGGTACAGCTTAGAAATACTGGAACATGTGAAGGAGTGGGTGTGTTAGGACAAGGTACAGCTGGCTATGTCATCGATGTAGCAGCCTTACTACCTTTATTTTTTACTTACTGCAACATGTTAAAGAGAGAGAGAGATGGGAGCTGAAGACACGGTTATGAATATAGGTTAGGAAATATAGGTAGCGTTTCATCTATTAGGTAGCCAAATGTACAATTCTACCAGTGTGTTATTAGAGGGTGGATGAGTGTCATTATTTGTGGTTTGTTGCCTTCCATGCCCCCAAGGATGTGACCACAGGTAGCAGTATAGACCTACCTGTGATGAAGGGAGTCAAGGTAAATGATGTCTTGCACTCACCTCTCTGTCTTGCAGCCTGGGAAAGATGTTTGTTTATGTTGGTGTCTGGTTTGGTTTGCATGTCTTGGTATTTTGTTAGTTGTGTTTGTTGTCGACATTGTTTGGTTAAGTTTTAGTTTGATGTTTTTATTTCTGTTGATTTACTTGTATATTTTATGCATATATATTTTACATTTTTTCTGTGCACATTATATTACTTAAACTTACTTTTCAGCTGTGTATATTCTTTATTGACATGTACATGAATGACAACACTTCCACAAGAGTTAAAGTTTACATGATATTAGTGTTGATAAAAATTCCAATTACTTTTTCCACAGACACACACACAAACACACTTGCAGATTCACAGGTGGACATGAGAGAGTTGGTATTTCATTCATCAAAACAGATTGAGTCACATAAACACCGCTGCTGTTATTTTGTCACTCATTCCTCTGACAAGATGTACAGATGGACTAGAATGAGTTGTTTTTGTCATGACGTAATTGACAAGGCATTGACACACGAACACACATTGCTACTTTTATCTTTTTAGAGTTCCTGAAATGGTAGGGATCTGTCACATTACTGTCCTTTCACCTACTCATAGAAGAATATAAGATCCAGACACCGTTTCTCTAATTCACAAGAAAAATACGTGTAAAATAATTGACCAACGCAAGATATCAACAGAACACTGAATATTTTTCCTGCTATCTTTTACCCAAGCACAGATAAAAAAGTATAGAAGCCAGTCACTATTTCACAACTCCATGAGAAAATAACGTTGCAGAAGTCTAATCGATCCTCCTGAGATAGCTACAGAATACCTACAGTCTTCCTCCTACTTGTCACTCACCCCTCACCCTTTCACAGTTCGAAGATTCCACACAAGGCAACCACAGAACACCTACAATGTTCCCTCCTCTTGGCCCACCCTGTCACCCTCCCACAGTTTGAAGACTCTACACAAGGCAACCACAAAACACTAAAAGCCTCTCGCTTCCACTTGTCACTCACCCTTTCACCCTCCCACAGCCTGAAGACACCCTGATGGACGAGGATGAATCGAGCACCACCTTGGCCGGGGCACGTAAGAGAGGCCGCAGCACATACACCCTCGGCGACGACCTAGAGGACCAGGAGGATAGCACTACCTTGTCCAATGTGATCCCTGCCACCCCCTCCACAGCTCCGGCCACCAAGAAGGGGCGCTACGGGGCTGCCATCGACGGCCCCACCACTAGGATATCAAGGTGAGGGGCTGCAGGGTTGTGTGCTGAAGAGAAGCTGTTTGCATTTTTTTTTGTTCTGGTCTATAGTTCCTGTAGGTATACTTGGAGTATTGAAAGTGCTGTTAAGCTTCCACCCATTAGTGGTGCATGCAATTTTATTTATAATGGTACCCATATTAGGGCCCATATCACCATCCAAGTGCATCTTTGTTGTAACCACCTAGAACCTGAGTATCATGGTGACATATAGGTAACTTTAAACCACTCGACAAATGGCAAAATTTTTAAGGTTGTACATGGTGGGATTCAAACCTACGTGTGGACGTCTGCCCAATCCCACGCTTGTCACCTTATCCACAAAATGGATAAGGTGGTGTGGTAAGGGGTGTGTATTTGAACTAGATATGTTTGTATGTTAAGAGTAATACTGGCCTGTCTTACTCAATATGCTAAGACATGGAATTGTGTGTCGTATTTTGTTGTCTAGTGGCTTGGTCTGTCTGTTGATATGTTTCCCTCTCTGTAATGCCTCGGTCCCTAGAATAACCATGAAGGAAACTGCAACAGCAAAAGAATCTTTTTCTCTACTCATCCAGCATCTGCCTCCTCCAGCACTAACTATAGAGATGCGTTATCCATTTATTGTAATGGTATTTGGCCCTAAGGATCACTAGTTTTAATCCGTGGCACTGCCGATGAAGAAGATGCATTGTTTTGAAGCAACCTTTTTCTGTCTTTTTTTTCCAGCTACCTACAAGAAGAGACTAATGGAAAGACGTGAGTAGCCAAGACAGGGGAGAATTGACAAGAGAATCTTCATCAGAAAAGCAAAGAAAGGACTGTAGTTCTGAATAGAGTTACACAGATAGGACCAAGACCACATCCTCTTGTGTTGGAGGGCGGGGTGCCTCCCCTCGCTCCCCCCGCCACATAGTATCCATACCAAAGTTTAGGTCTATTATCCATGCCAGGGTTGATGAGGGATGTTCTGTGCTGGTCAGTCTTTGCGGGAGGGTCTGGAGGGTTGGCAGAGAGGCTGTCCTTTGCCGGGATTCACTGAGTCACCAACAACATATTTTCACTGATTGTACATTTTTTATTCCGACGTGTGTCTGGGCGGTTGAGAAGGTCCAGCCTCGTGTCTCCTGCGGGTGGAGTTGTGTTGTCGCGGCCCAGGTGTTGTGCAGGCCAAGTTTTCCCATATCATTGAGGGTCATGAACTATTGCCTTTTTGTCTCACTGAGTAACAGTGGCTAAGTTACATTGGAATACACTGAAGTGTCTTTGATAGACAGTGGCAGCTCCTTTTGTGTCTTGCAAGTCATTATTATTTATTCTCCACACAGAGACACCTGATTTCTGGCATTATTCCAAAGCCTTGCTTGTCAGTACACCACAAGGAATAGTCTCCAGAATTGCAAGGATGCTGACCTTGTTTTCTCAGGTACTCCAGTAACCACTATCTTGTGTGGCACGTGCCCGTGTGTGCTCGGGGAGGGAAAGGACGCGACAGAAGACACTTTGTTCACAAATCCTAGATGTGAGTGTTGAGGCTTTCTTGCCACCCAGCCCAGAGCTTTGCCTAAGCTATCCCTAGATTAGCTCCACTCAGTGTTGTGCAGTTGTCTTATTTTTATATAATTGAGCAAGTCAGTGAGAGCAAAGCAGCCCAGAGCAGCGCACTGGACAGCGGGAAGCGACCCTGGGCCACACCGTGGCACACACGTGGGAGTGACTGGTGCTGGCGGGGCATTCAGTGTTGTGGTGGTGACGGCAAGGCCTCGGCGCCGCCCCTGCACCGTGCCACGCAAGGAGCCAAGCGCCGGCATCTGCACCACCCTGGAAACTGAAGTGATGAGAAACAAAGTGATGAAATGTATTACAGGACAAAACAAAACAAAGTGAAGAAATATTATACCAGATAAAAGAAAATGAAGTGAAAAGATATTTTACAGTGGAAAAAAGAGGAACAATTTACTTGAGATGGACAACAAGTGATTCAGTGATGTTGAGAACCTTTTATTTATTGACTTTTCTTCTTGCTCCGTGGGTGGGAGAGTCTGAATGAAGGAGATAAAACAGATGTTCATGAACTGATTTCATTGTCATTTGCATCCCTAGGTTGAGACATTACAGTATATAAGACACTGTTATGATCCATACACACAACATGTCAGTATTTATTGATTTTGCTTCAGTAGGGACACAAACCTTTCATCTTTTTATTGCTCTCATACCACATTAAGCATGACTAGAAGTGGATGAACGGGGTGACTTGGAACTACACTTGACATTCCTACCTACCTTCCTTCTTTGCTTCTTCAATCACGTGCACATTCACCACCACCACATGTACTTCACCACCACCGCCACAACCACCACCACCACCGCCACCACCACAACCACCTTCACCACCACCACCACCACCACAACCACAACCACCTTCACCACCACAACCACAACCACCACCACCACCACCACCATGACACAACCAGCCACACTGACAGGTCACCAGCACACACACACCCTTTTTTTCCAGCCGTCTTCCTCCTTCCCTCTCCTGTCTTTTCATTCCAGGATTTGGAAAGCACCTGTATGGCTTGGTTTTTGCTGGCCATGTTTCCAGTATTATTTTTTTCCTCTTCTTTGTCAATAGTTTTGTTTCAAGACCTGGAAGTCAACTGGTTCTCTGTGCAAGTTGTGTTATCATGCAGCTTGTACCTTCCCCATCACACACACACGCGCACACACACACACACACACACACACACACACACACACACACACACACACACACACACACACACACACACACACACACACACACACACACACACTCTCATTGTCAAACACTAGATATGTTTCCTTATGTATATATATATGACGTAGTTTTCTTAGTGATCACCAGAAATAAATATTTTGCATAATTTGGATTTGGGTCTTGGCTAACACGGCCGCTGCCAAGAGACAAACACACACAAGTAACAACCATTGGCGAGACAAATGACAAACAAAACAAAACACGCTAAATAAATGACAAAGAAAACGTGGCTCTGGCCTTCCTCTTGCAAAAGGAAAGAAAAATAAAACTTTGTGCCTTATTCCTCTCCACTTAATAGATCACCAAACTTTTTTTTTTTTCCTTTTTTTTTCTGATGGCATAACTTTGCAGTTCCCTCCTCTCATTGCTGTACAGCTTGTGTTTGTCCTGGCACGGCACGAGTTGGATTGGGTGCATCTGTATGTGTGTGAGTGAATGTGTAGGAGAAAGCTAGGGTGTGTTTGGATGTGTGTGTGTGATTTGGTGTATGATTGCATGTTGAATGAGTTAGCCTGTGTGTGAGAGAGTAGATGTGAGTGTGTTAGCCGAGTTAGCTTGTGTGTTAGCTTAGCATGCATGGGTAAGTGTGCTAACTGGGATATGTGTCTGGGTAAGTGAATTCACCTCCAAAGAAATACTCCTGCATTCATGGAGGCTTGACAGTGTGAGGGAGAGCTGGGTACTGTAGAACACCCTAAGGAATGCTTGGTTTTATTTGTAGTTATTACTCGCTAGCCAGTAGATCTCTGTGTGTTTTCTCTTACGTTCATTACATCCTTTGTGGTCATTACTCGGGTGAAATGGAGGTTCCTTTACATTGCTCCACAAACTTCATATGGGGCACTGTTTAGTTCTTGTGGAAGTCAAGTTGTTTGCTGCCAACTCATAGGACAGGAGAGCAACAGCACTGAAAATATGCAACACAAGAAAACACAAAATGTGAGAGAGGAAATGCAAGTGTTCGCACTGATTCCAGTCGTGACCAGACATGTTGGTTGTGATCACAGTAATCCTCTTGTGGCCAGAGACAGGAGTGAGAGTTCAGGCTCAACGTGAAGCCAAGATCTGTAGAGTGCCAACCAAATTCCTTGCATTGTGCTCGGTAAAGATTACAAATGTTGTGGAATAAGTTAATAGCTGAAGAAATCAAGTGTTTTTAGATATTTTAATAAGGCTGAATGCATGATATATTTTCAAGCTCTAAATTCTTTCATTCATTTGCATATTACAGACTGAAAGCATCACTGAATATATAAATAGTTGTAATAGTTGAAAATTGACTAAAAGCTTATGTTTCTGCATTGTGGGGTTTGACTATGAGGTGAAATAAGATGAAAGGTGAGGAGTTGAGGTGGGCAGGAATGAGACGACAGCATTGTAATAGCATTAACTCATTATAGTCTTTGTCTTGCAACAGTCATGAGCTGCATACTTGGGTCTTTAAGAGGCTGATGGCAAAATTTTCCATCTTCTCTGGTCATACTTTCCTAGTCTTGGTAGAAACTTGTTGCCATTCATTTTTAAGTTCACAATTCCAGTTCATAAGTTGATAGGGATGGGCAGGAATCAAGTGTTCATTTGACGCACCACACTTACACACACGCACACCAACACCCAACCATGTGATTTGTTGTAGCATCCCTGGCTGTCTTGCTGCACTGTGGACCAAGGCTGAGTGTCTAGGAAGGTCAGTAACAGTGCAAGATGAAGACAGCAGCAATGATGGCCAACTTTCCTTGAGTTCTTTGGGTTATGAAGCTGTGTCTGTGGGTGACTGAACACCAACACTCAGCATCTAGCACTGCCTGGCTCACTGACACACATGAGCCTTATTCTTCCTATCACAAGGTGTATTCTGTCACATTGAAATGTTTTTTTTCTGCTTTTGTCTGCCAGATTCAGAAACATTTCTCGTACTGAATGCTGATGTATGTGTACTTTATTTATTATATTTTATGTTGTATTGTCTTTACAAGTTGTGAATGAGTTTTTTTCAGTGAAGTATCCACAAGAAACAGATGGATGGGTGTAGAGAAGCTGCCCTCGCTGGGACTTACCAAGCTCAAGTTATGTTTTCTTGTCTTTATCCTTTGTGTGGGGTGTCATGGGAGGCTGTGGTGTTCTGCCACTCCCTCCCTCCTAGTGTCTTGGTCTGAGGCTCACTGTCTTGTATCTATTTATTTAACTCACATGGGAAGAGGAATGTGGGGTACCTTAAGTTACGGCCACAGGAAGATTTATACGTAAAGACCAGGGATGTGTTTTGTTAATATGACAACACTAATGTTATAATTGTGTTACATGTTTATTTAAATGTTCCCAAGAGAGATGTATGTTGCTGTATTGATTTCACTGCAGTGTTAGTGAGAGAGTTGAGAGTTGAAGTGCATTGGTGTGTTGTGCAGAAAGGAGACTTCATACAAAATTGTGATGGTTAGTTAACAGTTGGTGTTTGCCTCTTGTTAGTGGCAGTGACTCCAACTCTGCTGGAGGGAGCTGCTGCCAGGACTGTGGTGGTAGTAGTGGAAGTGTTAAGTGTTCTCTGGGTCTGCATTGGATCCACCTCTGCCTTGAGAATGTCTTATACATGCATGTCATTCACCTAAACTGAATATTATGTAAAACTTCATTTAGTAACTTTTGTGGTAGGAAATACTAAACAGTTACTTGTAATATCCATTCAACACTGAAATGAGACTGGGAAAACTTTTTATACATATTTGCCTCTAATATTACAAGAGTTGCATGTTTGGTTAGTTTTCTGAAGTAAATCTCCCATGAATATTTTAGGAATTATGAGTCACTGAAATGACATGCTAAGGAGAGGACCTTCTCCGGCTGCAGAGGCCACTGTTGCAGGAGTGGTGAAGTCCATGGGTTACAAAGGACATAAGTAGAATGAGGAAATTTTTAAAGGTCATGCCTGGCAGTCAGGTCATCCAGCAGTGTTGGTGAAATGAATTATGAACACAATTATAAAAGGAATTGTCTTTTTTTTTTATATTCGTACTGTAAGTGTAGCAGTGTGTCTGTTTTGTGGCTGCCATGTGCACTGCCACTTTATCTTGCAATCCATAAACACAGGCAGACTTTAGGGAAGATGACAGCAATGCACAGCAGCAACCAGGCCGGCACACTGCTAGTCTTTGACAAATATTTAGCTTAACACATTTTACAGAAAAATGTGACAGGGAGAAAAACTTGTTTATTCAAAAAAGGAGCAGGACTTGATATTTTCTTGAATCATTTGTTTTATTTTTTAATTCTATAGAGAAAGGAAAAACTGGTCTTTGTCATTATTTCCCTGGCGACGATGGGGTGTTGAATTGTCAATGAGTGAGTGCTCCTCTGCATTCTGCCCAGTGCACCGTAACACAACACAAAAATTCACTCACCATTCATGCAACCATCACACATCATCTGCCTGGAAACCCCTTCATAACCTTAGAAGATAGACCAAGAGGAACCAAAACAGCCTTGTAAAGTTAAAAGATAAGGATGAAAACATTTAATTACTCTTTTCTTTTATTTATTGCCACAGGACTGAGGGCGAGTGGGTGGGTGTCTGTAAATAGTAATGGATTAATGAGCAATGCTTACTTAGTAAGGAAAAAGATTTGGTGCGGTGGGCTGTGTGGTTGCCTTCGGGAAACGGGATGCTGTGAGGGACTGGAAGGGACAAGAAATTAGGCATAAATAAGTTGGGTGGAAGGTGATAAGGATTTTGCTTCTAAGTCTTAATTGTGGGAATTTTTGAAGCTCTTGTGTCTGTCATTTCTCTCTTGTTTTTATGGATTCCTTCATCTTGTTGTGTCCTCCATCCTTGTGTTGCAGTGACAGTATTGCAGAGGAAAGTGTTTTAATATTGCAATGTCCTGGGATGTGAGGGCCACCAGGACTGGCATTCACTGTTCAGTCTTGCTGTCAATCTCCATCTTTGCTATAGTGAAACTTAAGATTTAACCAAGTTTCTTAAGCTTACTGGTGGTGCAGACTTAGATTTTTGTGACCTAGAAATGTATGGTTTGTTTAGTTATTCAGCATGAAATGTGTATGGTTTAACTATTTATAGCCTCAAAATTAGGTAGGAAGTAGTAGACTTGAGTGAACCTAACACAAGATCACAAGGTGGTGACATCATGTAGTTTATCAAAGCAATTTTCATTCAACTTTTGGATACTTTAAGTTCAAAGTCCATGATTGTACGTACAGTATTTGCAGTGGGGAGATGGAAGGGCAACAATCATTGATTTCTATAACAATTTAAGTTTTTTCAACCATAAATTGATGATATACATACTACATACATAGGTGGGGAAGAGAGTAGGGATCATGAACACACTTTAGTTCATAGGTAAGGAATGGGAGTCAGGAAGCTTTATTCAAATTACCCTTCTCATCATGGACTGAGACACCACTGAGTATTGTTAGGTGTGAAAGCTCCAATACAGAATGGGTGGGAAGAGCTGGCAAGGGGAGGAGAAAGACTTGTGTGGCTGTGAGAAGGCATCGATAAACGCCATGGGAAGTTTGAAAAGCTTATATACACAATGTGAGAACTGGCAAGGATGATATGTAACCTAAGAGGAAGTAAGACGCTACAAATACGAGTATTAAGATTTTAGATTTGTCAAAGGGTCACTGTTAGACCCCAAGAGTATTGAGTCTGAAAAGCTCAAAACAATGAGAAGCCAGCAAGGTAGATGCAGCCACGAAGTTGTATAAAGCCACAGGGTCCAAGGGAAGGTTATGAGTGACCAGCACAGCATTGAGGGTTTGGGATTTAATTGCATTTTTCCAGGATTGAGTCAAGCTTGTGTCCGTCTTTCATTGCCGTTTTATGATATCTTTGGATGTTTTTTGGCACGTTTTTCCAGTGATGTATTCCACTAATCTATTGCCGTGTCTGGAGGGAGGCAAGAGAAGACTGCTGAAGGACGTCATGAAAAAAAAAGAAAGAAAGAAAGGAAGACGGAAAGAAGAAACTTAAAAAAATCCTTTGGTTTTACAATTGCAACATTTTCGAGGACAAAAGGTGAAAGTTCGTGCATCTTACTCCTCTGGTGAACGATGAATGAGGTTATCTATTTTTCATCTGTTCCGTTTTGGTGACGCCAAGAGCTGGAATGACAGTCGGGGCAGGCCAGCCCAGCGGCGGCAATGGCTCGGCCAGACAGACAGAGATAGACAGACAGACAGGCACAAGAGTAAGACTGTGATAACCTTCGTGCTGATCGCGAGATTCACGTAAAAAAATAATAAAATCCCACATTATGCAAAGTTGGCGGTTTTATTCAAATGTTCCTCGAGAGAGAGAGAGAGAATCTTTGAAATTTGTATATAACACTAGTTAAACATTCTTTTGTCCACATAATTCAATTTCTTGCTTGACTGTTTATTTATTTATTATTATTATTATTTTTTTTTATTAAAAAAATTTTTTTACGAAGATGATCACTTCACCTAATGACGTAATCAAGTCTTGTTTCCCCTTACACCCACCATCTTTCATTTTACTCACAAATCTTCCTCTTGCCTTCCCTTCTGCCTGGTTAGTGGATCCATCTCTGGCATTCTCCCCACGTACCTATGTCTCACCTCTTCTGCACCTGCCACCTGCCCATCCTATCCAAACCCCTTTGCAGCGCTGCTCTCATACTTGTGTTGCTACTAGAGACGAGTAGATATTAAAGGGAGCTTATTATAACAGAGCTAATGGGTATCGAGTTATGCAGTAATAATAGTGTGAAAGCAAGAAGGTAATGGGGTGTTGAAGATGAGTGGTCAGCGCAACACAAGGCAACACCCCTTAAGTCTGATAATATCCTTAGTGATGTTTGTTCAGTTCCTTTTAAGCTAATTGCTACTCATCTGATTACGTTTTGTTATATCAATGAAAACACAGATTTTTTTTCTTTCGAGCTATTTAGCGGCTGAGAGAGAGAGAGAGAGAGAGAGAGAGTATAAGACGGATGGATAGGTACACAGAAAGGCTTAATGCATACAATATATTCACACAACACTAGTATTTCCTAGCTCAAATTAATGGACACGTTTGTTAAGCAAGAACCAATGTTGTTAATTTAAGTCTTCATGCAGCCAGTGTTTGAGATTTTATTTCCATCAAAGTGACTTGTTTCGAAAGCTGGAGGTGACAAGAGTAAATTTAGCCTCTGACAGTTCCATTGAGAAGGGATAGGTCAAATTCTCTCTCTCTCTCTCTCTCTCTCTCTCTCTCTCTCTCTCTCTCTCTCTCTCTCTCTCTCTGGGATCGAAAAGGAGAAAAGGGGTCATAATCTACATATCGTGTTATAAATAGAGAGACAGAAATAACTTGTCCGTTCACCATAATACTATTTTAGCTTTTGTTTTGTTAAGGTGAATGTGTACGTGCTCTCTCTCTCTCTCTCTCTCTCTCTCTCTCTCTCTCTCTCGGAAATGTTTGCAGATAAATATAGAAGTCACGAGAGGGATAGACATAATGCAGAAAATTAGTCATGATTTATTTGCACGCTTCTCTCCACCAGTTTGAGGACACACAGACAGACAGACAGAAATACACGCATATACCTCCTCCCCCCATCCCTTGTTCCTCCTCTGTCTCTTTTAGTGTGTTTGGGAAGCTGTTGAGTCTCTTAACTGACAGTGTTTGAGACTCTCCCCTTCTTAATGCACTGTTCATCTGCCATTAGTCAACAGAAAGTCTTTATAGCTTAAACAATCGTGATTCTAGATGTTGTAAAAGTTTTATGTGGTGGGAATACTAATAATGAGTTATTTCTGCGTCTTTCACTACTTTTTAAGAGGATTTGGCGGAAGTCATTAGGGAAAAGTGGAAAATTATATTTATTATTTATATGGTCTGAAATATTTTGACGAGATAGCAAAGCGTTTTTAGAAGCATACCAGCCGTACTTGCTCGATTTCGGCTCGGTAGAATATCCTCACTTATGTAACACTTGCTGGAATCGAAATATTAACTGAAGTAGAGTGATAACTTATAATTATCAAGACGTTTGGTATGAAAGAAACGTATATTGGTTACCTGTGAAAAAATTAAGTGAAAGTTTTGAAATTCCTTGACTAACACAAGTTCGGTTTCGGCAATATGTACTTACTGAGAAGCACGTGGTCGACACACTGCATTCTGGTAACACAATTATTTTTCCTCACTTATTTTCCTGTGGACTGAGGGGACGTGGTGTACTGTGGCCCCAATAAGTGTTCTGTGCAAGCTTTTATGAAACACTCTTGTGGTAAGTAGAGGTGTTACTATTTAGATAATGTTGTTTTATTGTCCATTGTGGTCTCAAAATGTGATCTGATGAAGCTTTCTTAAGACCGATACTCTTCATAGTAATTCTCAGGTGCTACCCAGACCATCATGCCAATCCAATGAATGAAACTGTAGTATTGATTTATCAGTTTTGTTCTCCAGACGGAAACTGTCTTGTGTTGCGAATAACTAGAACACAATGCTTCGAACCGCGACTGAAGCACTGACGCCTCCCACCACCACCACCACCACCAGAAAGCTAATGTCGCTATCTTTTGTCGTCCATCTCCTTTTTGAGCTGTAACATAATCCGGATTTGATATGGACTGGTTTAACTAATCCCTGTGTTAACCCCTGCAGTACCATGACATGTCTTCATATTCATTCTGGTTACTATTGTGGTCATTTTATACAGCTTCAGAAATTTATGTGAGGATTGAAGACTCTGGCCATTAATCATCTGACCTCCTTAGACCTTTCCTAATGTAAATCAAATCGTCTCATCATACCCATAGCTCATAGTAAAACTGCGTCCCAGTACTGAAGAGGTTAATGCGAGTATCAACTGAAGGAACAAGAGAACAAGTAGGAAGGTGGAAGAAGCCAGTAGGCCTACCCGCGGCAGGCCATCAATAAAACATCCATGCCTATCTACCTATCATCCTTAACCTGGTCTAATCCTCCTCATTGACACTGCAACGTCTTGATTATTGTGTCTATTCTCTCTCTCTCTCTCTCTCTCTCTCTCTCTCTCTCTCTCTCTCTCTCTCTCTCTCTCTCTCTCTCTCTCTCTCATAATTTTTCCTGTTTTTTTTATATTCTGTCCTCGTCTCTTCTACTCATCCAGCACTTCATCTACGAGCTATTTTCCTCTTATTTCTCTCTGTGTAAAGCGTTCATGTCTCTCTGTACCTATCTATCATCCTAAACCTGGTCAAATCCTTCTTATTGGCACTGCAACGCCTTGATTACTGTGTCTGTTCTACTCATCCGCCACTTCATCACCTCATCTTGGAGCTGCTTTCCGCCTATCTCTGTCTGTGTCAAGTGTCCATACGTGTACTCTTTTTCTATGTAAGAGGGGAAATCTGGTCAAAGATAACAAAAACGATTAAGACAAAAAGGCCCACTTAGATGCCAGTCTCCGAGCATTCTTAACCATAAACTGATCTAAAGTCTTAAATAGTGCGTTTTTAAGCGACGAAATCTAAAGCAAACACACCTCAAGATAAGGGTTTTGCTGCTTCACTAAGTTTGATATTGAGTACAGTTTTCAAGCTGATGTAAACTTCTAGATTGCCTCGGCCGCAACGTAATTATTGAGTTTAAATCCATCTATTCTATTTACGAACGAGTCTCCTTTGTATTATCGAATATTGTAGCCTTTTTTTATTTATTTATTTTGTTTTTATACCATGTGGGCTTTTCACGGGAATTTATGGGTTAAAGGGGATACTGTTTAGGGTACCTCCTATCTCAAAGCCCACCCGCTAGGAAACCGTTGCCCCGAGTGAGGAAGCCCAACCTACACTCAGATCGTGGACAGGATTCGAACCTGTGCGCTTGGAGACTCCTCGGATCCCAAAGCACGCATGGTTCCTCTGTACCACGTCGGCCTTTTATCATCCTTCAACCGTATCGTTATCCAGAAGTCGACGAAATATCAAGAGAAGAATGAGAAAGGGACAAAAAAGTCAAATATAGATACAGAAAGAATTAAAAATAAAAAAATATATAAAACAAATAAATGTATAGTACACGAGTCAAGCGATTTCTCTCCCTTACCTCCTTCTGTGTGATTTCCATTCCGTAACTTATCACAAACCCTCCCAGCTTATCCCAGCCTTGCTCTACTGTCTACTCTATCGCAGCCTATCCAAGTCCATCCCAATGCCATCTCAGGTACTCGAGGCGTGTCCCTGTGCGACCCAGCGTGGCCTAACTAACTTGCTCAGCCCCACCTGCCGTCTTGCCTTATTGAATCCCGAGAGAGAGAGAGAGAGAGAGAGAGAGAGAGAGAGAGAGAGAGAGAGAGAGAGAGAGAGAGACTAACGTTGGATATATAGTAAGGGAAAGTGAAAAAAAAAATTGAAAAAAAGGAAAGACAAGTTGATGCTTGATGAAGGAAGAGAGAGAGAGAGAGAGAGAGAGAGAGAGAGAGAGAGAGAGAGAGAGAGAGAGAGAGAGAGAGGAAATCACTGAATGGCGAGGATAATTAAGTACCACTGAGGAGGAAAATGAGAGGAGGTGAGAGGGAGAGGGAAGAGAGGGAGGAGAGAGCTTTGAGGAGAAGGAGAGAGAAAAGGAAGAGAAATAATTTAGGGAGAAGAGAAGAGGAATAAAGGAAGAGAGGATATAGAGGAATACGATTAGAGGTAAAGAATAGGAGGAGGAGGAGGAGGAGGAGGAGAGAAGAGACAAGGACAGGATATGAAAAAAAGGAAAATGATGATGAAAGAGAGAGAGAGAGAGAGAGAGAGAGAGAGAGAGCACTGTTTTTCGCTTGCTCTGCCCACTATCTGCCACAAAACCCCCCCACACCATCTCTCTCTCTCTCTCTCTCTCTGCACTGGCGGCTTCTGGGCTAAAAACAGTGTGAGAGAAGCTTTGCCAGTTGTGCGTGGGCATTGAGTGTTGTTAGAAGCCTGCGTGTGCGTGTGTGCGTGGGGCCTCAGGTGAAAAAAACACACGCACACACCCATTAAAACACGCACGCACGCAAACACCAAAAAGCAGTGTGTGTGCGCGTGTGCGTGTGTGCGTGTGCGTGTGTGTGTGTGTGTGCGTGGTGTACTCCCGCACAAACACTTATTTGCGTGCACCGATTCACTCATGTGTTTGTGGTGGTGGTGGTGGTGATGGTGGTGTAGTGGTGGTGGTGGTGGTGATGTGATGTGGTGGTGGTGGTGGTGGTATCATTCCCTCTCTCTCTTTTTCTCTTTCTCAATCCTCGTGTTGTGATGAACCAAAATTCAGAGGAAGGAGAAGAATACGTGAAATAAAAGGAATTGAGAAAGTAGGAAGAAGAGGAGGAGGTGGAGGAGGAGGAGAGGAAAGGGGGAGGAGGAGGAGAAGGAGGAGGAGATAGAAAAAGGCGATGACACAGAAAGAAGGACAAATAAAGTAACGAAAGAATTAGAAAAATAAGTTTAAAAAATCATGAAGAAGAAAGAAAAGGAGAAATATAGATAAAAAAAAAAGAAAAACTGAAAAAGAGATATAGAAAAAAAAATTAAAAGTGAAAGAAAATATATAAACAGTGGAGCAGAAAAGAGAAAAGAGAAAGAGAACAAAAAGAAGAAATAAAAGAAAAATTAGTAAAAGAGAGAAGAGAGAGAAAGAGAAAAGAACTTGAATACCAATCTATGAAGAATTGCAAATAAAACTGTATAGAGAAGAAAAAGAAAAAAAGAGAGAAAAGAAAATGGAAAAATAAGAGAGAGAGGAGAGATAGGAATTAGAAAGAG
>NC_059276.1:2761410-2771410 GCF_017591435.1 Portunus trituberculatus
AAATAATAAAGAATAATAATAATAATAATAATAATAATAATAATAATAATAATAATAATAATGATAATAATAATAATAGTAATAGTAAGGATAACTCTCTCTCTCTCTCTCTCTCTCTCTCTCTCTCTCTCTCTCTCTCTCTCTCTCTCTCTCTCTCTATTAATTCTGATAAAGGCGGATTCAGGAAATGGAAGCGATGTTTTAATTAATTCAAGGCAAAAAAAAAAAAAAGAACAAAAATGAAATGATAAAGAAAAAGACTGGACAGCACAGACTCACGGGAAAGGAAGTAATATGAAAAGGGCAGGAATAATATGAAAGAAAAATGACAAAATGCAAATAAAATAGTGAAGTAAAAGGATTATGGGTGAAAAAAATAGTCATGTGTGTGTTTTTTTATGTTGTTTTTTTCTATTTATTGCTTCATTATATTTATTTTTTCTATTTATTTATCTTTATTTATGTTTATATGTTGATTTATTTTCTTACCTGTTTATTTATGTATTTCCTTATGTATTTATTCATGTGTGTGTGTGTGTGTCTGTGTGTGTGTGTGTGTGTGTGTGTGTGTGTGTGTGTGTGTGTGTGTGTGTGTGTGTGTGTGTGTGTGTGTGTTATCCCTTGCCAAATAAAGTATAACCAAGATATTTAGGAATACCTTCAATATAACAATAATAATATTTCTTTTCTAATCGGAGTTCTATAATTCTCTCTCTCTCTCTCTCTCTCTCTCTCTCTCTCTCTCTCTCTCTCTCTCTCTCTCTCTCTCTCTCTCTCTCTCTCTCTCTCTCTCTCTCTCTCTCTCTCTATTATTAGCATCATGAAAACAACTTTGCAAACACCAATTATCTCTGCCATGAGCAATTAGATGACTTACAAATCTGTCATGAATATTAAAGGATACACGAAAACCTTTAAAATATCTTGAAAACCCCAAATTTATTCCACTACACATTATTAGATCCTGTAAATAAAAAATAATCGTGAAAATGCGATATATACTTGAAAGGTACAATGTATAGGTAGGCTGATGAGTGGAACAGGCTCAGTGGTCATATTGGTAGTGGTGAGTCAACAGGGAGCTTTAAAGGAAGATCAGATAAATTTATGGATGGGGATGGTAGATAGAATTAGGTAGTTTTTCTCACACAGGGACCTCCACGTGTTGGCCTAACGTAACCTAACCTAACCTAACTCTTGTAGACTCTTGTAGATTTCCTCTTTCCTTATGTTCTGTTTTTATACCCGTAAATCCTGCACCAAGGGAACATCACTGCTCTGTACTCTTGAAAGCTTTAATTCCACTATATACTATCAAATCCTTTTAAAATTGATTAGATGAAATTAAATCCGCTTTAGATTATTAGATCTTGTAAGTCAGAAATAATTTAAAGAAGACCACGAATATTCTAAAGGTACGGTGCATAGGTTGGCATCACTGCTCTGTACTCTTGAAAACCTTAATGAATTCCACTATAAACAATCAAATCCTTTTAAAATTGATAAGTTACAAATATTGAAGAGATACAATACTAGGGTTGGCATCACTGCTTTGTACCCTTGAAAACCTTAATTAAATCCACTTTAGACAATCAAATTCTCTTAAAATTACTAAAACAAACTACAAATTTTAGAAGGTACAGTGCATAAGTTGATACCATTGTTTTGTATCCTTGAAAACCTTAATAGATTCCATTATAGACTATCAAATCCTTTTAAAATTGATAAGATAACCCTATTGAATTCCACTATAGACTATTAGATCCTATAAGTCAGAAATCATCATAAAAATACCACAGATATTCAAAAGCTACAATGCATAAGTTGGTATCACTGGTTTGTTGTCTTGAAAACTCTAACAAATTCCACTATAGACAATCAAATCCTTTTATTCCCTTCAGTACCATGACGCGTTTCCATATTCTGCTTACTATTTGGTGATTTTAAAGAGCTTCAGAAACTCATGTGGGGTATTGATAGTGAAGACTGTGGCCATGAATCTTCTGACCTCCATAGACCCTTCTAAATGTTAATAAAATCGTATAATCTTACTCAAAACACATGGTAAAAATGCGTCCCAGTTCTGTGGCCATTAATCTTCTGACCTCCATAGACCCTTCCTAATGGTAATAAAATCGTCTAATCTTACTCAAAACACGGTAAAAATGCGTCCCAGTACTGTGGCTATGAATCTTCTGACCTCCATAGACCCTTCCTAATGTCAATAAAATCAAACTCAAAACACATGGTAAAAATGCGTCCCAGTACTAAAGGGGCTAAAATTAATGCATATATTCAGCAGATACAATGCTTCAATTAGTATCATTGCTTTGTACCTCTTGAAAACTTAACTAATTTTACTGTAGATTAAATTTTGTTCAGATGAATAAGAAAACTACAAATACTCAAAGGTACATTGCATTAGTTGGCATCACTGTTTTGTACCCTTGAAAACCATGATTAATGCTACTGTAGACAAAATATTCAAAGGTACAAGGCCTGGGTTGGTATCACTGCTCGGGTCACGGAAAAGTTGGCTCGTCATAAATTTTTCCTGCTTTTATTTCTGAGTTACAGCGCCTCTCCTGTTTATAAATGCGTGCGTACATTATTCAGCGGGTGTGTTTAAACGTATTCCGAGAGAGAGAGAGAGAGAGAGAGAGAGAGAGAGAGAGAGAGAGAGAGAGAGAGAGGGGGGTACGCAGCATGTAGGAAGGGAGATAATATTTTGATCTTTTTTTTTCGACTTAGTTTGCTGGTGGATGTGTGTGTGTGTGTGTGTGTGTGTGTGTGTGTGTGTGTGTGTGTGTGTGTGTGTGTGTGTGTGTTACTGTTACCGAATTTGTACTTTTTATTAATCTATTTCTTTATTTCTTTATTCTTTCTATTTAGTGTAGTTTGAAATGAAGAGCGTGGGATTATTGGTAATGTTATTGCTTTCATCTTCTCTTTCTTCTTCTTGTTCTTGTTCTTGTTCTTGTTCTTGTTCTTGTTCTTGTTCTTGTTCTTGTTCTTCTTTTCTTCTTCTTCTTCTTCTTCTTCTTCTTCTTCTTCTTCTTCTTCTTCTTCTTCTTCTTCTTCTTCTTATTATTATTATTATTATTATTATTATTATTATTATTATTATTATTATTATTATTATTATTATTATTATTATTGTTGTTGTTGTTGTTGTTGTTGTTGTTGTTGTTGTTTTTCTTCTTCCTTTTCCTTCTTCGTTTTGCTTCTTCTTTTTCTTCTTCTTTTTTTTTCTTCTTTCTTCTTCTTCTTCTTCTTCTTCTTCTTCTTCTTCTTCTTCTTCTTCTTCTTCTTCTTCTTCTTCTTCTTCTTCTTCTTCTTCTTCTTCTTCTTCTTCTTCTTCTTCTTCTTCATGATTACTAGAATATATTTTCCTTCCGTTATCTTTTTTTTATTTTATTTTATTTTATTTATGTATATCGTTTTATTGAGTCATGTATTTGCTACGGATATTTATTTTAAGTCATTTTTATCTTACTGCTCACTTATTGCCCTTATTTCTCCTTCATTCTCTAGTTATTCCTCTTCATTCTTCGTTCATTTATCATTCATTTCCTGTTTCATTCTTCTCATTTCTCTCTCATTCCTCTCATTCCCCTGTCACTCCTTTCTCACTTCTTTCATTCCTGTTATATTTGATCTTTCATTTCTCTTCCAATCCTCTCTCATTCCTCACTCATTCCTCTTAGTCATTACTCTCATTCCTCTTTCCTTCCTTTTTCATCCCTCTCTTATTCTTCTTTCATTCCTTGTTTCTTGTCCTCTTTCATTCCTTTCATTCCTCAATCATTCTTCTTTTTCCTCACTCTTTGCACATACATTTTTCTCTCATTCCGCTTCCTTTTCTCATTCATTTCTCTTTCATTCCTCCAATTCCTTCTCTCATTCCTCTTGCATTCTTCATTCATTTCTTTCTCATTCGTCCAATTCACCACTCATTCCTCTCTCATTCCTCTAATTCACCACTCATTCCTCTCATTCCTCATGCATTCCTCTTTCATTTCTCTCTCATTCCTCTAATTCATCACTCACTCTTCACTCATTCCTCACTTATTCCTCTCTCATTCCTCTCTCATTTCTACTCATTCCTTTCATTCTTCACTCATTCCTCATTAAAGTGAAGGAAGACTCAGACTGCAACACTCAAACAGAACACTGCATTCCATTGTATTGCGTGTGTCTCAGTGGTGTCCAGGCGATGGTGTCAATACAGTGTTGCCAGCAGGTGTGATTCGAGCAGGTGTTGCAGAGGTCAGGTGTTGCATAATCCAGGTGTTACATAGGCAGGTTGTGTCATCAATAACCTTCATCTCACACACGTAATGACAACACGACAAGAAACATGACCATTTTTCTATTTTTTTCTTTCTCTTTTCTTTTTTCTTTTTTTTTCGTTTAGTTTGTGGTGGACATGTGTTTTGATTTTTGTGCTCTCTCTCTCTCTCTCTCTCTCTCTCTCTCTCTCTCTCTCTAGTAAGAATCGTAATAGTAGTAGTAGTAGTACGTCAGCCATAGAAGAAGAAAAAAACAATAATATCACGAATTAATATCTTAACCACCACAAAAAAAATAAAGAAAAAAACACACACACACACACACACACACACACACACACACACACACACACACACACACACACACACAAATTTAGAAAAACCCACCAGTGAGACCCACCAGACACTCAGTAGAAGCATACATCACTATTCCCACTGTACGAGCCCCCATTGCTGGTCACGGCCGGGAGAGCCATCAGAACCATCGACTTCCCTCGTGGCGCAGATGTAAACAAAGGTGTGATGGGCGAGGCACGTGGCAGGCTGAGCGGCGCCTTACATAGTGGTAGTGACGGATGGCGCCTTGAGTGGCCTGCTTGCTGGTGTGCTGGTGCGCTTGTGTGGTGGTGTGGTGGTGTGGTGGTTCGCCTGCCTCGCAATGGTGATGGAAGAGAGAAGAATGCGGTGTAAGAGAAGGAGGAAGAGAAAGAGAAGGAAAAAGAATAACTCGATATGAGGAGAAGTGTGATAATGCGGACTTGGTGGAAAAGAAGAAAGAAAATAAGTTTGAAAAGGAGAGAATGAAGAGGAGAAACATACAAAAGATGATAGAGAAAGAGTAAGAAGAAAATATATTAGGTAGAAGAGAAGGAGGAAAGGGAGAATTTAGAAGAGGAAAAGGAGGGACTATAGAAGAGAAGGAGGAGGAAAAGGAGAAACTAAATAGAAGAAAAGGAGAAAGGGAAAGAAAACGGAGATAAAAGTTATAGAGAAGAAAGAGAAACGAAACTAAGAATAAAAAACGGGAGAGAAGACTTAGTAGAGAAGGAGAGAGAGAGAGAGAGAAAAGTGAAAGAAGAGGAGGAGAAAAGAGAAAAAGCAGCTTATAGAAGAAAAGAAAGAGAAAGGAGAGAAAAAAGAGGGATTTTATATTTATTTAGCCATTATTGTTTTTGTCTTGCTCTGTTTATGCCTTACGTAAATATATTTTTGTACTTTTTTCCTTATTATTTTAGCCAACCCTCGTGTTCTCGGGGGAAAATAAGACGTGACACTTATTTACTTTATTTATTTTTTCCTCCAGTTAATAATAGTCGTAGTAGAGGAAACAAAAAGAGGAAAAAGTAAGATAATGAGGTTTTCTAAAGATTTACTGAGTGATATAGCTAAGTGAATAAATGACGTAGATAAAACACAAGGAAAAAAATTAATTGATGAAGGAAAGATATGATATTGACCAGCAGACAGACAGAGAGAGAGAGAGAGAGAGAGAGAGAGAGAGAGAGAGAGAGAGTGAGTGAGAGAGTTTTAAACGAAGATAAACGTTTCTTTCCCCTCACATCCCATCTCTTCCTTCCCTCCCTCCCCATCTCTTCCATTTACTTCTTACCTCTTGTCTCAGGTTTCCCCTACAGACCCATTTCCTTCCCTTCCTGGCCCCCTTCCTCTCACTCCTCCTCAACCCCCTACTCCTCCTCCTCCTCCTCCTCCCTAGAAAGTACGAGGTTAGAAAGATTCCTTTAGTAGAACAAATGGCAAGATGTCTCAAATCATTGGTACTATTCTGCCTCTTGATTTTATTCCCCAGAGAGAGAGAGAGAGAGAGAGAGAGAGAGAGAGAGAGAGAGAGAGAGAGAGAGAGAGAGAGTTTTACATTTGGGTTATTTCAGTCTCAATGTAACTTTTTTTTCTCATCTAAACACATTTCGTTTCCTTCCTATTCTTCTTTTTTCTTCTTTTCTCTCGTGTTTCTCTTCCTAACTTTCTTATTTATTTGTTTATTTTTATCCTTGCAATTTCCTTCCTGTCTACGCAGTGCTGCATTTCTCCTCCTGCTCTTCTTCCTCTTCTTCCCTTCTGCCTCTCTTTACAGCTTCCTGTCTAGCTTGCACACTGCTGTACACTACATCTTGCAGTCTCCCTCACCTTATAAACACGGAGCTTGGGCAAACCAGAATGACAATAGAAAACTAGGTAGGTTAGTTACACATACACCACCTCTTTCTGCTTCTCTAGTCTTATCAACACGACAAAGCAAAGCAGAATAATAATAGAAAAGTAGAGAGATTATAATGCAGTTTCTCTTAACTTATAAACATGAGAACAAAGTGAGGCAGAGCAACAACAGAAAACTAGCGAGGTTAGGAGACGTGGCGTTAACCTACTACCTACACTAACTCTCCCAGGTTCTCTTATAGACTCGAGAAAGAAGTGAAAAAAAAGTGGGAGAAAGCTAGAGAGAGAGTGTGGATGTGCCTCTGTCAGCTCGTTTACTTCTTGCAGCTTCCCTTTCCTTATAAACACTAGGAAATTAAACTAACAATAGGAAAACATAGTGAGATTAAGCGCTATATTCTTAAACACTTCCCTTCTCTCACGGCGACCATTTTGAAGGACCACAGAGACAATTAGCCGAGTCATAAAGGTAATTTGTCGTGTTGGTAATGCAGAAACCTTGTAAACATGGCGCTAGTATTACAGAAACACCCTTAGTAACCCGTGTAACTTCAACTAGAACTCTGAAAATAGGAAGGTTAGGCGAAGAAGTGTTTCAGAATGTGAGCCTAACACGTGTGGTAATAAAAATAGTAATAGAAAAAGTAGAAACATTAGTACTGGCTTATCTCTCTGCAGTGAAAAGTAACATTAAGAAAGTAGAAAGATTAGTGAGTGTGGGTTACTTCCCTGCAACTGAATAGAACAATAGGAAGCAGTAGAAAGACATGAACGTGTATCTACTATCTCCCCGGATCAAAACACAGTAATGATAAGGTAGAAAGATTAGCACCTGCGTTATATCTCACCACAACAGTATAAACCAACAATAGAAAGATATGAACGTGTATCTTGTAGCTCCTCTTGTGTACCTTGCATCCTCCATCAAGCACAGTAATAGTAAAATAGAAAGATAAACACATAAGTTATATCCCACTACAACAGGATAGATCAACAATAGAAGTAGAAAGATATGAACGTGTGGCTTGTGCATCTCCTATTTCCCATCAAAGCACAGTAACAATAGAGAGATGGGAGAAAACGTGGCTACAGCCTATCACTGCCCTAGTCTTCTACTACGTCAAGTCCCAATGCAGTTAGCTTGGCCCAGTAAAACACACTATATTTAATACCCACGAACACAACTTTTTGGCTGCCCTGTACCAGTACTTGCCGCAGTAATATTATGGTACTAGTGGAGAGGGTACACTTTCCCTGCCTTCTGTAAGCTTGCCAAAATTTAACCCTGAGAGAGAGAGAGAGAGAGAGAGAGGAGGGAGACATGGAGGGTGTAAGATCAAACAGGGAAAAAAACAATGTCTCGCAACTTTCCCCCCGTGTTAGGTTGCCGTGTGTCGCTATCTGTCGGTGGAATACATCGTTATTTTAGCCTCCCACTCCACTTTCCTGCAATGGAGAGGGAGTGGAGAGAAAGAGATAGAGTGCAGCGAGAGAGAGAGGTGCAGATTAATCCACCTCCGTTAAGTGGAGTGTCGTGGCCTTTGGGAAATTTTGTAAAGGGAAAATGTTGATGTTTTTTTTTTTTTTTCTCTGTTTATTTTTTGTTCATTATTGTGGTGTGGAAATGTTAAATTGTTTCGTTTTTGTTTTTGTTTTGTTTATCTGGAATTTTAAATGTTGGTACTACTACTACTACTACTACTACTACTACTACTACTACTACTACTACTACTACTACTACTACTACTACTACTACTACTACTACTACTACTACTACTACTACTACTACTACTACTACTACTACTATAAGACCACGAGAGAGAGAGAGAGAGAGAGAGAGAGAGAGAGAGAGAGCTGGGTGGATGTGGGCTTATGTTCAAGAATTCGGGCGCACTTTACACACACACACACACACACACACACACACACACGTATATAGCAAGTCTCATCCGTGCTTGGGTCTGTGACTGTTTGCTCTCTCTCTCTCTCTCTCTCTCTCTCTCTCTCTCTCTCTCTCTCTCTCTTCCAGGTGGTGTGTAATGTTTCCCTAAGGCCTTGGCACCTGAAAGAGAGAGAGAGAGAGAGAGAGAGAGAGAGAGAGAGAGAGAGAGAGAGATGGGAGATGATTTGTCAAGGCATATGGTCCAGTACGTCTCTCTCTCTCTCTCTCTCTCTCTCTCTCTCTCTCATCAACACGCACACATAATACATATTGACTTCCACCACGTGTGTGTGTGTGTGTGTGTGTGTGTGTGTGTGTGTGTGTGTGTGTGTGTGTGTGTGTGTGTGCGCATGCGTGCGTGTGTTTGTGCGCGCTAATCCAGTAAACCCAGCAAGGAATCAGGTCACAATCTTTATTATAGTTGTAACCAATTCTCTCTCTCTCTCTCTCTCTCTCTCTCTCTCTCTCTCTCTCTCTCTCTCTCTCTCTCTCTCTCTAAGGGCAAAACAAGAATGAGACCATGACTATAAAACATGAGAGAGAGAGAGAGAGAGAGAGAGAGAGAGAGAGAGAGAGAGAGAGAGAGAGAGAGAGAGAGATGTGACTGTGTGTAAAAATGAGACACGAGGGAAAGGTCTCTCTCTCTCTCTCTCTCTCTCTCTCTCTCTCTCTCTCTCTCTCTCTCGCACAAAGGAAATAAAAGGAGACACGCTTGGCACAGTTTCGCAGTAAAAGAAAAAAGAAAAGAGAGAAAAAAAAAAGAAAAGATGCATGCAAGTCTTGGCAGTTTGCTTTTTCCTTCCTTCCTTCCTTCCTTCCTTCCTTCCTTCCTTTCTTCCTTCCTTCCTTCCTTCCTTCCTTCTTTCCTTTCTTTTTCCCTTAATTCCTTCGTTCATTTCCTCTTTTCCTCCTTTTCTTAATTTTTCTCTTTTTTCTCCCTCCGTTCTTCTTTTCCTACTTAATTCCGTCTTTTCTTCCCTTTTTCTTTTCTTTAATCTTTTACCTCTTTCTTTCTTATTCTTTCTTATTTTCTTTCCTTCATTTCTTCCATTCGTTCTTAACTTTTCTGTTTGTGTTTTTCCTTTACGCTAACAATTTTCTTTCCTTTGATCATCTTGGTGTGTGTGTGTGTGTGTGTGTGTGTGTGTGTGTGTGTGTGTGTGTGTGTGTGTGTGTGTAGGAAATGAAACTTTGAAACTTGAGAAAAGGGGAAAAACAGGAGATGAGGAGAAATGAGAAGAAGAGGAAGAGGAGGAAGAGGAGGAAGAGGTAAATTAGAAGAGGAAGTATTAATTTTCACTATACCCTAAAAAGTCTTCAGTTATGCATACTTATATTGAACTAAATAGAGACAGGTAGACGAGAGTGAATAGAGGTAAGGTGTACAGAAGAAATACAGGTAGAGGGACACCTGAGAGGGACTTGGTGACCGCGCAAGAGAAGCATAGGATCAGATACTACGATAAGGCACAAGGGACAAAGTGCTGAGCGTACGTGAAGGTACTTGGCTTAGGTTTACGGATTGCTCTTCTTCTTTTGCATTCCTTTGTCTCGTAGATCTTTATTTCACTGCGTTGTTTTTATATATTTT
>NC_059276.1:2788910-2798910 GCF_017591435.1 Portunus trituberculatus
GAGATCACAAGCAGCGGAGGTAATCGAGAGCTTGCGTCAGGTCCTCCCGCCGGAGCCGCGCGAGGAGCCGCCGGGTCATGCCTTTGGTTACGTTCCTGGCGGCGAGAGGCAGTGAAGCAGTGGTGGTCCTCTCCCGGGTGTTATTGTTGTTGTTGTTGCACTTGTTGTTGTTGTTGCATTGCGTGGTCGTCGCCGGCGGGGTGGTGGAGGAGGAGGAGGAGGAGGTAGAGAAGGGAGAAGAAAAATCAGGTGAAGGTGGCGGTGAAGGAGAAGTGAGCGACAAGGTGATGAGGCGCCCTTCTTGTCTCCTGACTGTCACATGACCGACGAAGGAGAGAAAGAGAGAGCGAAGGAGAAGAGACAGAGAGAAAGAGTTAGAGGGAAAGAGAGCGAGAGAGAGAGGAAGAGAGGATTGCTGTCTGGTCCACGTTCCTGAGTGGACACCTTCACCTGCGCCGTTGAGAAGGTAATTAATGCACCTTTTTCTGTACAGGTGAGGCAGTGACCCTTGCTGTTAACGTGTGGCGGCCCTGCACAACACTGGCTGGATGTTGCGTCATCTTCCTTGTCACCTTCACCATCTTCATCACCTTTATACTCAGTGACTCGGCACAACAAAGGCACCATTCTATCTCTCTCTGTCTCTCTCTGTCTCTCTGTCTCGCATTCTCTCCCTCATTCCTCCTGTGTCTTTCCTTTCATGGTATCTTTTTCTCTCGTTTCATCTATTTGTGTGTTGGTTTTCATTTTTCCTCTCGTTTATCTTTCACTGCCTTTCGTTTGATTTTTTTTTTCGTTTCGTTCTTTCATCATTTATTTTTTGTCTCTCATTTTCGCTATTTGAGTTTTTTTTATAGTTTTTGTGTGTCAGTTTTAATTTTTATCTTCCTTATCTACTTTTTTGCACTGTCTTCCTCTGTTTATCTTTCTATCTCCCATGTGTCTTCTATTCCAGGTTTACTAATTGTGTCATGTACTTTCTCATACATATTCCTATCTTCCTTACTTATCTTCATTTTTCTATGTCCCGTCCCTTATCATTGTGTTTGTTTGTGTATTCATGTTATTCTTGAAGCATATTCTTAACTTTATCTTCCTAATTTGTTTTTATTCATATTCTTTTTACTATCTTATCATTCTAATTCGTATTATTGTACATTTCGTTCTTACTCGTTTTTTATAGAGTTGAATACTTTATCTGATGTTTATGTGCTTCTATTTTTAGTGCATATTGTATTTAGATATAAGATCACATTCCTAATCTTTACGAATATAATCTTTCTTCTCTCTTTCTCTCTCTCCTATTTTTCATGCTTAATCTTGTCCATCTAATCATCTTGCATTTGTCTTCTAATTTCGTCCTCAAGTAACACAGTTTTCCTGATAATGCTTTGTTTTTCTTCCCTTCCTTTCGCGTGCAGTATTACATAATTGCCAACGTAGCAAGGAACGCCTGTCATAATATTTCTCTTCCTGTTATCTTGCTGTGCTGTTCGTGTCACCTTCTTTACCTGTGTTCAAGAACTGTCTAGTTTTTCCTTAATGTTCTGTTGAGAGATTTTGGTGATGTGATATTATTTTTTATGGTCTAATCTAGTTTTTTTTTTTTTATGTAGGGAAAAGGGCCAGCCAAGGGAAAAAAATATAAAAAAAAGCCCTACTTGAGTGCTGGCTCTCTAAAAAGTGGAAAAGCGTCAGCCAAAATTAGGGAGCAAATGCCTCTTATCTTATATTCCTAGTCGAGTTTATTTACAAAGCAGGAAAATTTGTAACAGTATCGTAATCTATTTTGTTTTTTTCTGGTATCGTTTCCTGTTTTAAGCTTGTTTCCTTCATTTTTCATCTTTTGTGTGTGCGTACGTTTTTATTTCCTTCTGCGCTTCCAATTTAGTGTGAAGGAAAAAATCTGTCATTCTCTTGTCTCTTTTTTCCTCGTGTTTCGTCTGTTTCATTTTCCAGTTTTATCATTTTTCCTTCCCATTGTGTTCTGTTTCCATGTGCACCATTTAACGCGTTTCTGCATCAATCTCAACCTCGTCATTTCTCTCTTGTCATCTTTAATGTTTCATGTATTTCATTTTCCTGTTTCCCTTTTATCCTCTGCTTTGTTGTCATCATTTTTTCCCTCTTATCTCAATCGTCTATTAACATTTGACATTCTCTTTTCATCATGTAACTTTTTCTTATTCATATTTCTATTGCCTTTTTCTTTTCCCCTTTTTCCTTTATGTTGCCAAATTTCTATCCATCTAATTCAGTCATCTATCAGTATTTATTCTCTCACTTTCCTCATATCATCTTTAATTTCTCATCAATTTCACCGTTCCTGTTTCATTTTCCTCCTCCTTTGTGTTGTCACCACTTTATACACTCTATTGTTCTATTAATATTATTCACAGTTTTTCTCTTATATCTACACTGTTTCATCTATTTCATTTTCCTCCTTTTCCTCTTTCCACGTCCAAATTTTGTCCACTTCACTTAATGCACTGCAGAAGAAACGTCAGTCAGTGTTGCTCTTATTTTCCTTATATCCTCTGTACTGTTTGCTTTGTGTTTCCCTTTTTTCCTCCTCTCCCCTTGTGTGCTGTTTCCATTCCAGCCACTAACTTCATCCACGGTAGAACAAAAGTCTATTGCAATCTTTGTCTCTCACTCCACTTGGCTGTTCTGCTCCACACTCCACTCTCCCCTTGGTATGGAAAAATGTTCTAATCCACTTTTCTTTTCCCCTGCAGAACAAAGAGCTTTCATAGTTTCCCTAACACATTTTTTCCTCCTGCAATTCTGGGATCTATTCCATTAAAATCCTCTTGTTCTCATATTTTCCTTCTTTTCCTTGTTTTTCCTTTATTTCTTCCTCGTCTATTCCAGTTTGTCATGTTTCAAAGTTTCCTGTTTCTCGTATTTTTCTTCTGTATTTTTTCCCTCTTATGTTTGTCTCTCAGTTGCCAAAGTTTCTGTTCGTTTAAAATTTTGCTTTTTTTCGTATCTATTTTTTTTTTTTTTGTCGCTGGTAACTATTCTTCATTTCTTTCATGATATCTTTCCTTTTTTCCCTTTTTTTTTTCCTATTGGTCAAAAGAACGTTTTTTTTTTTACTTTTTTTATTTTTCCAACTTGTATTCGTTCGTGCCTTTCATAATGACTTTTTTTCTCTCGTTTTCTTTCCTGTTGTTATTTTTGTCTTATCCATTAAAAAAAATCATCTTTTGTGCTTTATTTAACTTTTTGTCTTTTTCGTCTTTTGTTTTTTTCATTACTATTTTCTATTATTCTCTTCTTTTCATTTTCAAATATTTACACTAGAATTCCACGATGCATTCCCCAAATACTTCAAATACTTCTGTCTCCAAAATATTTTTATCACAAACTCTTCATTTTCAATCTATCAAAACTGCCTTTAATTACCCATTCGTCATGATAATGTGTACAGATGGCCTTTTTTATTGCGTTTGCGTGTGTGTGTGTGTGTGTGTGTGTGTGTGTGTGTGTGTGTGTGTGTGTCTTTGTCTGTTAGTATATATGTCTGTATACCTGTCTCCATTTATTTGTCTGTGTGTCTGTCTGTTTATGTCTGTCAGTCGGTCAATATAGATACTGGGTACAGGGTGCAGCAAAAATGTAAAGCACGTGAGGGAATGGGAGGGGAGGGTCTGATTCTTGGTAAATACAGGATGGTGCAGAAACTGTTATTCTGTCGCAGTGGCCGTTACGTGAGCATTAGTTCCTACAGGGTGGCGCACAATTGTTGTTACTCGCTCACGCGCCTTGTTACATAACAGGTTGGGACAGAAGTATCGACATTAGGTCACGCACATCATTAAGTAACAGAGTGGTGCAGAAGTGTTGTCTATTCTTACTGCTTACAGGGTGAGGGAAAACATATTGGCAGCATCATTGTACAGGGTGGATCAAAAGTTTTGTTAATAACGTGAATTTGATGTACAGGGTGGTGCAGACAGTGTCGTTATTTTCACATAGACTCTGAAACGAATCCCAGTGGGTACAGAGTGGTGCAGAAGTATTATTCTTCCCTCGCAGTACTCGTAACGTGAATATTATGACGTACAGGGTGGTGCAGAAGTATCATAACCACACCAAAACACCGCAAACCTAAATTCCATCACGGACAGGGCGGCGCAAAACTTTAAAACCTCCTTCTCACAATTTGCAAAGTGAATTCCGACACGTACAGGGTGAGGCAAAAGTGTTGTCACTCCCTCGTGATGGCCGCAGTGGAAGTACCCAAAATTGATCCCACACACTCCCCCCCTCCACCCGAGCGGTCAGGAGGAGGAAGAGGAGGAGGAGAAGGAGGAGGAGGAGGAATGAATTATAACAAGATGGTGAGGAGGTAGCAACAAGAAGAGGAAAAAAAAGTCGCAGGAAGAAGAGAAGAGGAAGAATATAAACAAGAATATAAAAGAATGACAAAAAGAAAATAAAAGAAGAAGAAAAGAACAAGAACAAGAAGTGTCGTATGTTTCGAGAGGAAGATAATTGATGTCTTTATTCTTGCTTTATTTGCTCCTTTGACTGAATGAAGTAGTGTTGAGTGTCACGATGCTTCACTTCACTGCTTCGAAACATGTCACTCTCTCCTATCCCCGTTTTCTGTTGTTAAATTATGTGCAAGGGACTCGTTTTCTTTTTTTATGTGTTGTGTGTACTTTTTCCAACATTTTTTCTTTTTCTTTCTGTTCAATAAATAATTCTTTACGTCTGTCTGCCTTGTGTGTTGCTCTCGTTGTTTTGTTTTGTTTTTGTCTTGCTTTTGTTTTTCGGGTGTTTTTTTGTTTGTTCATTTAAGTTTTATTTCGTTCTATTTTCTCTTTATTTTTTCTCGTATATTTATTTTCTGTTACTACTTTTGTTACCACCACCACCACCACCACTACTGCTACTACTACTACTACTACTACTACTACTACTACTACTACTACTACTACTACCATACCTATATTTTTCTTGTACGGTAATGAAAGTAAAAAAAGAAAAAAGAAAAAACAGACTCTTAATTCTGTAAATCCTTTGTGTGTGTGTGTGTGTGTGTGTGTGTGTGTGTGTGTGTGTGTGTGTGTGTGTGTGACTGTATCCTGAAATGTTTTAGGGAAAAGTGTATTTTTTTTGTGGATGTATGTGTGTGTGTTTGTGTGTGTGTGTGTGTGTGTGTGTGAGAGAGAGAGAGAGAGAGAGAGAGAGAGAGAGAGAAGAGAAAGAACTTAACATACAGACAAAAAGACACATAATATAACCTAACCTAACTAAACCTAACCAAACCAAACGTACCTTACCCAAACCGAACCTAACCTAACCTAACTCACAATTCACACCATCCCCAAGTAACATAACAATTAGCAACACTCAGGGACCACAAAAGTTAATGAGTTACTTCACAATTGTTGAGCACAGTAAGTGAAGTGACGCATACAAACTATTGCTACTAATAGTCAACTTTTGAGGATAATTTCGTTCCAGTTGTTGAAAGTTGTGAGAGGAATGTAGAGCAAGGAGGAGAAGGACGAGAAGGAAGAGGACGAGGAAGAGGAGGAGAGGAAAAGAGAACAACAAAAACTAAGACGAAAACGAGGAGGACGAGATCAAGAAAGGTGGAATTGAATGAGGTAGAGGAGGACGATAAAAAGAGAAAGAGGAGAACGAAGTAGATAAAATAACGAATGATTTTGATAGTTATGTTACAGTTGATGTTTTTGTTGTTGTAGCTTTTCAAGGCTGCGAAGGAGAAAAGGAAGCACGATCACAACAAGAATAGATTGGGAAGTTTGTGAAGGAAAATAATAATAATAGCTGTAATAGTAATAAAAATAGTAATAGTAATAGTAATAACATTGTGAAAGGAAGCGTTTTTCTTCGAACTTATCTTCATAACAATAAACTTCTGCACATCTTATCTCTTGCTGTTAAGATCAGAGAAGGATGGAAAAGGAGGAGGAGAAAGAGAAGCTGAAGCAGAAGGGAGACGAGAGAGAGATAGAGAGGATGGGGGATGAGATACAATAGTGGATGTACAAACGTAAACAAAGAGAAAAAAAGAAAGAGTGAAACAAGTGGAAGAAGAGGATTAGGAAGTGAATGTAGAAAATTTGAAGAATTGGGGAAAGATTGAAGGAGAAGACAAAAAAAGAATAAGAATAAGAAGAAATAAACAGTCAAGAAGAAAATGAAAGTAAAAAAAAAGAGGAGAAAAGAAGAGAAGAAGGAGGAAGAGAAAAGACGAAAAAGACGAAGAAGAGAGATGGGTACTGTGAAAAAGGAAAGGAAAAATATGAACAAGGATAAATAAAAGATAAGGAAGAAAAGAGAAGGGTTTAAGAGGAGGAGGAGGAGGAGGAGGTGGAGGAGGAGGAGTAGAAGGAGACAGGAACTAGTTCGTATATTATGGAAACTTTACGGGGTCTTCCGGAGAGCGGCAAGACCTAATGGCATCGTGGAAAAGTTTCATTTTTTCCCTTCCTGTATGGAAAAAAAAGTGTTGACGTACAAGGGAGAGAAAAAATAGAGATGAAAGTAATGAAAATCCAGAAAAGGAAACGGAAAGTGTACCTGAAAATGAGATAATGAAACGGGGCAAAGGAAAATAATGGAAAGTACAAAAGGAAATAGAAAAAAAGACAATGAAAATAAGGAAAAATCAAGAAAGGAAATGAAAAATGTACCTAAAAATTGAGATAATGAAACGGGACAAAGGAAAATAACGAAAAGTACAAAAGGAAATAGAAAAAATACAATGAAAATAAAGAGAAATGAGGAAAATAAATGAGAAGAGTACACAGAAAATATAGGTATTATTTTAAACGAGAGAAAAAAAAACATGGATAAAAGAGGAAATGAGAGAACATGACGAAATTGAAAGGAAAGAAGGAGAATGAAAACCCAAAAAAAGTGACCGTAAGAAAAAGAAAGAAAACTAAGATAAAAAAAAAGGACAGTAAAAATGAGAAAAAAAGAAAAAAATAGAAGAAAAAATATAGTGAAAACAAAACTGAAAACTGGAAAAAAAGGAAGGAAAAGTCCATAAATCGAAGACAAATAGCGGAAGATTACATAAGAGCAAGGGAAAAGAGGACAGATACAATTACCATGTTGAAAAGCATTACGAGACGAGAAAGAGAAACTCGAGGCAATAATTCTGTGACCTAGAAAACACTAATGTCTTTATCACAGCAGCTACACTATAAAAAAAGGAAGCCGAGGACATTTACGTAAAGTGTGTGTGGAGGTGAAATAAACAAGATAAAGTACTGCTCTACTATTAGGACATCTGTACAAGAAATGGTACTGAAGATTTATTAGTATTGGTGGGGAAGATAAAAAAAAAATCAAGTTACACATGTCTTTAGAGGTGAAAGTCAGTAGTATCTGTATGTTATAGTGAACTTAAGGTAAATATGACGAGAATACTACAATTATACGTTGGGAAGATTGTTTTTATGTGTTTATTTCTGTATGATTAGAGAAAGAGAAATGGAAAGGTTGAATGATGATAGAGGAAGAGTAAATAGAGATAGAAATTATATGAAAAGAGTTAGTAAGTTAGGAAAGAGAGGTAGATAACAGTTTAAATAGATGTGAAAAATAGGAAAAATACCTCGAATGAATTAGAGCAAGTTAGAAAAGAGTTAGAAAAGCGAAAAAGATGCATGGAATAGGTGGGAAAAGTTGAAAAATGGACAGAAAATAGCTTAGAAGAGAGAGAAAATGAAAAGTGATGATAATATGTCTGAAAATCATTACTCTCTCTCTCTCTCTCTCTCTCTCTCTCTCTCTGGAGCGTTGGCAGTATAATTCAGCCCTCCACGCCCTGCACCTCTCACTTATTAACATACCAAGCCGATGTGTATATTTTTCTCCCCCATGAAGCCAAATCCAATTAATATACTGCTATTGATATTGGTATTATTACTATTGGTATTGTTGTTGTTGTTGTTGTTGTTGTTGTTGTGGTGGTGGTGGTGGTGGTGGTGTTTTTTTTTTCCTTTTTTATGTCAGTTATCCTGTTGTTTCTCTTTTGTTTCTCTTTCTTTTCGTTTTCTCTTTTTCTTATTTATTGTTTTTGTTATTTTTCTTGTGTTGATATTTTTTTGTTTCTAGTTGTAATAATTTTCCTCTTATTTTTTTTATGTTTTTACTATTTACTATTTCTACTACTACTACTACTACTACTACTACTACTACTACTACTACTACTAAAACTATCACTATTATTCTGATTAGAGTATTTTTTCGTTTTGATTCGCTCTGCTATTCATTATTTTTCTTTTTTAATCGTATACTAGTCCTCCTCCTCTTTCTCGTCCTCCTCCTCCTCCTCCTCCTCCTCCTCCTCCTCCTCCTCCTCCTCCTCCTCCTCCTCCTCCTCCTCCTCCTCCTCCTCCTCCTCCTCCTCCTCCTCCTCTTCCTCCTCCTCCTCCTCCTCCTCCTCCTCCTCCTCCTCCTCCTCCTCCTCCTCCTCCTCCTCCTCCTCCTCCTCCTCCTCCTCCTTATCCTCCTCCTCCTCCTTATCCTCCTCCTTCCACAACCACCATCACCATTCAATAATCAACAACAACAATAACAGCAACAACAACAATCAATATCGCCCATCTCCCTTGAAAAGTAAATGAAATATGGATGGCAATTAGCGTAGAGTTTTTCAACACCCCATGCTTACCCTATTGAGTCCTGAATAAATTGTACACGAAACCCAGGCGAATAGGGAAGGTGTAGGAGGTTCAATAGGTGTGGTAGGTGTCTTTCAGTTGTGCCAAGGTGTGTCAGGTGCTAGGTGTGTTGGTGTGGTGATATGAAGTGCCATGGTGTGTGAAATGTGATGTAATGTGGTGGTTTAGTTAGGTTGGGTTAGGTTACGTTAGGTTAAGTTTGGTTAGGTTTGGTTAGGTTAGATTTAGTTACCTGTAGTTGTGATAGGTTAGGTTACGTTTGGTCAGACTAACTTAGGTAAAGTAATGATTGCTTAGATTAAGTTAGGTTATATCAAGATTATATATAGTTACCTGTAGTTGTGATAGGTTAGGTTAGGTTTGGTCAGACTAAATTAGGTAAAGTAATGATTGCTTAGATTAAGTTAGGTTATATTAAGATTATATAAGAGTAGATAAGTTTCAGTACGATAAGGTGCTGTCAAACTAATTAAGTTAAGGTGAGGTTAAGTAAGGCGAGATAAGGGTAACTAAGTTTATATTGGCCACGCTAGGGATAACTTTAATGAACCTTAGAAAACACTGCATAATATTAGATTATTAGGTAAAGAAATGTAAAAGTGAGATAAACTAAGAATGTTATGGGACACAGTGTTGTCGATTGAATATCTCAACTTTTTAATTTTCTATCGTGGGTGAGCTGTGAATTTATTAGATTAAGACAGAAAGATTCAAATAAGACTAGACTACAATAGAGAAGGTAAGATAAAGTTAGATTAAACTACAAATGTCATGGAATTCAGTCTATCTATTGAATAATTGACTCATTTATTTTATATCTCGGGCGAGCCTAATCCAGAAAATGCTGAAATAAAATGAGAGTAAGTTAAATAAGGCAAGATAAAGTTATGATAGACCACGAATATTATGGAATACAGTTGTGTGTCTCTGTCTATTAAATATCTGACTCATTTAGTTTTATATCTTGAGGGAGCTTAATGCAGAAAATACAAACATAAAACTAGACTAAGTTAAATAAAGCAAAATAAAGTTATGTTAAACCACGAACATTATGGAATACAATCGTTTGTCTGTATCTACTAAATAGCTAAATCTTTTTGTTTTACATCTTGAGAGACCTTAAAGCAGAAAATACTAACATAAGATTAAATTAAGTTAAATAAAGCAAGATAAAGTTATGCTAAACCACGAATATTATGGAATGCAGTTGTTTGCTTCTATATAATGACGATCTAAATCCTTTTCTTTAATATCTTGAGCGAGCTTAATCCAAAAAATACTAACATAAGACTAGAATAAGTTAAA
The DNA here is from genome assembly GCF_017591435.1 of Portunus trituberculatus. Taxonomy (NCBI): domain Eukaryota; kingdom Metazoa; phylum Arthropoda; class Malacostraca; order Decapoda; family Portunidae; genus Portunus; species Portunus trituberculatus. The sequence goes on from NC_059276.1 coordinate 2,798,900, forward strand.
TAAGACAAGGT
>NC_059276.1:2831410-2838910 GCF_017591435.1 Portunus trituberculatus
AAAATCATTAACTTCCACTACAACCTGTTAAAGTATTACTGTCCTAAAAGCTTCCTTGAAAACACCAATAACTTCAACTCGAACGAATAAACTATCAATGGAGTCATGAAAACGCCAAGAACTTCCATTAGAATCTTGTATACTAATACTCACTTCACGAAAATATCCTTGGAAACACTTATCTTCCTTCCATTAAAACTATTAAAGCTATCAACGGAATAATGAAAACACCCTTGAAAACCCTAACAACTTCCACGAGAGCCTGCCACGCTATCAATAGAACCTTGAAGACACTTTAAAAAAAACAATAACTTCCACTGGAGCGTGTTAGAAATATCCTAACCTAAAACTAACCTAACTTAACCAAATCTAACCTAACCTAAATTAACCGAAGCTATCACTAGAACCTTAAAAACATGAAAACCACAATAACTTCCACCAGAGTTAAAAATTATCCTTATCTAACCAAAACTCAACGATAAGTAGAGCCTGTTAACTTTACTGTAATCCACCCTTACTTAACCAAAGCTATGAAAAAAGCCTTGAAAATACTTGAATCCCCAAATAAGTTCCACTAGAGCGTGTTGAAAATATCCTAACCTAATCTAACTTTCCTTAACCAAACCCAATGATCATTAGAATCTGTTGACCTTAATGTAACCCAACCTAACCTAACCAAAGATATGAAGAGAACCTTGAAAACACCTGAAAACCTAAATAATTTTCACTAGAACCTGTTGAAAATGTGCTAACCTAACCTAACATTCCCTAACCAAACTCAATGATCATTAGAACCTATTGACTTTAATGTAACCCAATCTTACTTAACTAAAGATATGAAGAGAGCCTTGAAAATACTTGAAAACTCCAATATCTTTCACTGGAGCGTGTTGAAAATATCTTAACCTAACCTAATATTCCCTAACCAAATCCAGTGATAATTAAAAACTGTTAACCCTGATGTAATCCACCCTTACTTAGCTAAAGCTATGAAGAGAACCTTGAGAATACTAGAAAACCCCCAATAACCACCACTAGAGCCTGTTGAAAATTTCCTAATCTAACTTAGCATTACTTAACCAAAACCCATTGATCACTAGAGCCAGATAACCTTAATCTAACCCAACCTTACTTAAACTCACCTATGAAGAGAGCCTCGAGGAACACTTGAAAACCACAATACTTTTCACTAGAGCCTGTTGTAAATATACTAATCTAACCTAACGTTAAAATATCCTAACATTACTTAACTAAAACCAATCATAATTAGACCCTGTTGCCCCTAATCTAATCTAACTTAGCCTAACCAAACTTGATCCCAATAATCTCCACTAGACTTGAAAATAAAAACGAGGCACCGAATCCTTTAAAAATATAGAAACAGGTAGAAATAAAATTAACGTAACGTAACCTGAATAGACTCCACTAGACTTGAAAATAAAAACATAGCATCGAATCCTTTAAAAATACAGACACAGTTACAAAAAAAGGCGCAGAATACCGATAGAGGATTAAGAGTGTTGCAAAATGGATGAGTCAAGATTCAATACACTCTTAAACGGTGTGGCGTGAGTCAGTGTGAGTATTGAGCGAGTAATTACTGCCGCTAAATATACAAAGGAAGCCGTTCAGTGGGGCGAGAGAGAGAGAGAGAGAGAGAGAGAGAGAGAGAGAGAGAGAGAGAGAGAGAGAGAGAGAGAGAGAGAGAGCAACATTTTAATCAACACTACTTCAACAAACGGTTTCATGACACGGAAATAGAAATATCATTGCATTATCTCTCTCATCTCTCTCTCTCTCTCTCTCTCTCTCTCTCTCTCTCTCTCTCTCTCTCTCTGTATCTCATATCTCCCTCATGGTGGCCAGCATGGAGGAAAGGAGGTAATTTCTGTTTGATAGAGAGAGAGAGAGAGAGAGAGAGAGAGAGAGAGAGAGAGAGAGAGAGAGAGAATTTTAACTTCTAACTTTATAAAGAAAGTGGATTGGAGGTAGTATCTCTCTCTCTCTCTCTCTCTCTCTCTCTCTCTCTCTCTCTCTCTCTCTCACGTACGGTAAAGAAAGAAGAAAAAAAACAAGGCATTCATAGCTTTTTTCCCTTAAGCCTCTCCCTTTATCCTCAAAATTCCTCCCTTTAGATTTATTTCCTCTCCATTTTCCCTCCCTCCCTCTCCCTCCCTCTCTCCCTCTCCCTCTCTCTCTCTCTCCCTCCCTTCCTTCTCCCTATTCTCTTTTCATTCTTTTCTGCTTTTCCTTCTCTTTTTCTTTCATTTTTCTCCTTTTATTTTCTTATCTCGTTTTGACTTTTCCTCCTTCCCTCTCACTCTCTCTCTCTCTCTCTCTCTCTCTCTCTCTCTCTCTCTCCCTTTTTTCTCCCTATTCCCTTTTCATTCTTTTCTACTTTTCCTTCTCTTCTATTTTTCTCCTTTTCTCGTTTTGTTTCCTTATCTCGTCTTTACTTTTCCTATTCTCTCTCTCCTTCTTCCTAATTTATTCGTTTTTCTGTGTTTCCTTTATTGTATTTTTCTATTTCTCGTTCGCTATTTTTTTTTATTTATATTTTTATTTCCATATCTTAGTTTTTTCGTCTTATTTTTTTTTTTTTTTTTTTTTTATTATTTTTGCTTCATCTCTCTCTCTCTCTCTCTCTCTCTCTCTCTCTCTCTCTCTCTCTCTCTCTCTCTAGTAAGATAAAAGTTATCTCCTTTTGAACTTCTCTCTCACTCCTTTGAAATTGTTGAACCTCCTCCTCCTCCTCCTCCTCCTCCTCCTTCCTTCCTTCCTTCCTTCCTTCCTTCCTTCCTTCCTTCCTTCCTTCCTTCCTTCTTCTTCTTCTTCTTCTTCTTCTTCTTCTTCTTCTTCTCTTCCTTCTCGTTACGACTTTGAAAATTGTTGTAGTTGGTGAAGGGACAACGAAATATGGTTGCCTGCCCCCCCTCTCTCTCTCTCTCTCTCTCTCTCTCTCTCTCTCTCTCTCTCTCTCTCTCTCTCTCTCTCTCTCTCTCTCTCTCTCTCTCTCTCTCTCTCTCTAAAACTCCTGTCAGCACTTCTCTTGAATGCAGATGACAAAGAGAGAGAGAGAGAGAGAGAGAGAGAGAGAGAGAGAGAGAGAGAGAAAGAGAGATTTACATGGAGACAAAAAGAAAGATAAATTTCTGTCTGCTATGTATGACTCACCTCTCTCTCTCTCTCTCTCTCTCTCTCTCTCTCTCTCTCTCTTTTAATGATTATCGTCCCAGGAAGTATTTATAGAACAGTTATCAATTCATCATCAGCAACTGTAGTAGTAGTAGTAGTAGTAGTAGTAGTAGTAGTGGTAATGCTTGGTAATGTTTGTCGTAGTATTAGTCGTGGTGGTGGTGGTGGTGGTGGTGGTGGTGGTTGAGGGGGGGAGGGGGAGGAGGGGAAGGCCGCATTGCAGTCTTCCCTCCACACAAGGTCAGCTGTCCCCCTTACGTGTTGTAGGGGTGGAGGAGGAGGAGGAGGAGGAGGAGGAGGAGGAGGAGGAGGAGGAGGAGGAGGACGACAAGAGGACAAGAGATGGAAGGGAGGAAGAGAAGGAAGGAATAGGGAGAAGGAAAGAGAGAGAGAGAGAGAGAGAGAGAGAGAGAGAGAGAGAGAGAGAGAGAGAGAGAGAGAGAGAGAGAGAGAGAGAGAGAGAGAGAGAGAGAGAGAGAGAGGGCACAGTTACTTTAATGATGAAATAATGTTTTTGGTAAAAATTACCTGGTGACTCTCTCTCTCTCTCTCTCTCTCTCTCTCTCTCTCTCTCTCTCTCTCTCTCTCTCTGATTGACCGCGTGACTGACTAAATGTTTGAAAGCTTGAGTTACTGACTGACTGACTCACTGACTGACTGTGTAACTGGCTGACTGACTGCCTGCCTGCCTGCCTGACTGACTGACTGTCTGACTGAACGATATACAGTAATTGACAGACTGACTAACTTAATTACTGATTATCTCAACCAAAACCCAGAGAGAGAGAGAGAGAGAGAGAGAGAGAGTGTGTGTGTGTGTGTGTGTGTGTGTGTGTGTGTGTGTGTGTGTGTGTGTGTGTGTGTTAATCCTAGTTTGTTTGTATAAAAAATAAAAATATAAGACAAAAAAATGAGAAGTTAATTTGGGAAAGGAAAATATTCTGATTATCAATTAAAACAAGGAAATTTTTAGATGTTTGGAAAATAATGGAAAAAATATACCTAGTGATAAAAAGAGGAAATTTAAGGGAAAGTTTTTTTATTTATGATATCGAAGGAAAAAAAAGTTTGTAAGAAAAATCGTCAAAGTTTTTGGAAAGGGAAAAAAGGAAAAAAAAGGAAAGTTTGGAAAAATTCGTTCTTGAGTGTTTTATTTTGTTTTTGCTTTGTTTGATCTTGTTGTGTTGCATGTCTGTTGATTCTCTCTCTCTCTCTCTCTCTCTCTCTCTCTCTCTCTCTCTCTCTCTCTCTCTCTACCCAAGTATTTTTTCCTTCCTCCTCCTCCTCTTCCTTTTCCTCCTTCTCCTCCTCCTCCTCCTTTTCCACCTCCTCCTCCTCCTCCTCCTCCTCCTCCTCCTCTTATCATTCATCTTGCTTCCCTCCCCACCAACCCGAGCTGGTCTTGGCCAACGTTTCACCAATAGCGATGCGTCTCACTCACTCAGGCGACCAATCCCCGCGTTTCTCTTCCTCCTCACCAGCCAATAGCCTTCCATTACTTCTTGTTTTGCAGCAATCACCCCGCAGATCTTTCCTCTCTTGTCCAATCAGCTTTCTTGCTTCCCACAAAGCCTTTCTCGCTAGCCAATGACGTGCTCTCCTGCAAATTTGACCAGCCAATGAGAGGAGAGAGAGAGTGATTCTGTTAGCCAATCAGCTTTCGTCCCTCACCGCAGCGTTGGCCAATTAGAATCAATGTTTTTCGCCACACCCTACACACACACACACACACACACACACACACACACACACACACACACACACACACATCAGTTTCCTCGTATAAATATTGCATTAATGTTTTCCCTCTTCTCTTTCCTCCCTTCTTCCTTTCCTGACAGTTTAATATGTTCTCTCCTTCCCTCCTTCTTTCCTCCTCCTCCTCCTCCTCCTCCTCCTCCTTCCTTCCTATTCACTCGTCCTCCCTCCTCTTCCTTCATTTTTTTCATTTGTTTGCTTTCGTCGCCTTTTACCTCCAATATCTCTCTCTCTCTCTCTCTCTCTCTCTCTCTCTCTCTCTCTCTCTCTCTCTCTCTCTCTCTCTCTCTCTCTCTCTCTCTCTCACCTTATTCTTAGTTTATCTCATTTTCTCTCATATATGAATTTTTATACATGCATTCACTCCTCCTCCTCCTCCTCTCCTCCTCCTCCTCCTCCTCTCCTCCTCCTCCTCCTCCTCCTCCTCCTCCTCCTTCTTACCATCTATACCGCATCACTACTTACTTAGCCCACCTCTTTCTCCTTCCTCCTATCCCCTCTCCCTCTCCTCTCCCCTCTCCTCTCTCCCTCCCCTCTCCCTCTCCTCTCTCTCCCGGCAGACATCGAGGCGCCAGGCAAGAGATAACCACATGGAGAATGAAGAAGTTTGCCAGTAGCTGCTGTTAAATAAGGTTACGAGAGAGTTAGGAAGGGAAGGAAGGAAGGAAGTTAGGAAGGGAAGGAAATTAGGAAGGGAAGGAGTTAGGAACAAAGGGTTTAGGTCGCTAGTGTTTTGTTTATTGTTTTATTTTTTATTTCTTGTTTTTTTTTCTAGGAAGTTAGGAAGGGAAGGAAGTTAGGAAGGGAAGGAGTTAGGAAGGGAAGGAGGGTTTACGTTGCTTGTGTTGTGTTTATTGTTTTGTTTTGTTTTATTTCTTGTTTTTTTTCATTTTTCTAGGAAGTTAGGAAGAGAAGGAAGTTAGGAAGGGAAGGAGTTAGGAAGGTAGGAAGGTTGACGTCGCTAATGTTCTCTTTATTGTTTTATTTTGTTTTATTTCTTGTTTTTTTCTCATTTTTCTAGGAAGTTAGGAAGGGAAGGAAGTTAGGAAGGAAAGGAGTTAGGAAGGGAAGGAGGGTTTACGTTGCTTGTGTTGTTTATTGTTTTATTTTGTTTTATTTCTTGTTTTTTTCATTTTTCTAGGAAGTTAGGAAGGGAAGGAAGTTAAGAAGGGAAGGAGTTAGGAAGGGAAGGAGGGTTTACGTTGCTTGTGTTCTTTTTTTTTTATTTCTTGTTTTTTTCATTTTTTTAGGAAGTTAGGAAGGGAAGGAAGTTAGGAAGGGAAGGAGTTAGGAAGGAAGGAGGGTTTACGTTGCTTGTGTTCTGTTTATTGTTTTATTTTGTTTTACTTCTTGTTTTTCATTTTTCTAGGAAGTTAGGAAGGAAGGAAGTTAGGAAGGGAAGGAGTTAGGAAGGGAAGGAGGGTTTACGTTGCTTGTGTTCTGTTTATTGTTTTATTTCTTGTTTTTTTCATTTTTCTTTCCTTTGTTTTTTTTTTTTTTCTTTCGTGTCTATCTTTCTTCTTTCTTGTGTTCCTTCCTTCCTTCCTTCTTTCCTTTCTTTTTTTTCCTTTCTTCTTTTTTCTCTTTTTTCTACCATTTTCTCATTTCTTTCTTTATTCCTTTGTTTATTTCCTTTCTTTCTTTCTTTCTTTCGTTCTTTCTTTCAGTTTATTCTTTTTCATTTCTTTATTTTCCTTCCTTTTGTACTCTCTCTCTCTCTCTCTCTCTCTCTCTCTCTCTCTCTCTCTCTCTCTCTCTCTCTCTCTCTCTCTCTCTCTCTCTCTCTCTCTCTCTCTCTCTCTCTGCGATCTCTTCTCAAAGTTCCCATATTTATCACGCTTCTTCTTCTTCTTCTTCTTCTTCTTCTTCTTCTTCTTCTTCTTCTTCTTCTTCTTCTTCTTCTTCCTCCTCCTCCTCCTCCTCCTCCTCCTCCTCCTCCTCCTCTTCTTCTTCTTATTCAAATTCATGTTATTTTTCATATTTTAATCTACATAATTTTTCTTTTATATTTCCACATTTTAGGAAAGAGTTAATGAGAGAGAGAGAGAGAGAGAGAGAGAGAGAGAGAGAGAGAGAGAGAGAGAGAGAGAGAGAGAGAGAGAGAGAGAGAGAGAGATAGGAAGGAAGACCAAGAGGAGAATTTTGATAGGGAGAAGAGAGGAAGGAAAAAGAAAAAGAAGAGAGGAAAGAATGAAAGAAGCTGAAGAAAGGAGGAAGGAAAGAAACTAGCTGAGGAAAAGAAAGGAAAGAAGGAAGGGAGGAAAATTTTGATAAGAAGAGAGTAGAAAGGGAAAGAAAAAAAAGAGGAAGAGAGAGAAAAGAAAGAAAAGGTCTGAGGAATGGAGAAAAAGAAGAAACTGGGTAAGGAAAGGAAGGAAAGAAGGAAGGGAGGAAAATTCTAGTAGGGAGGAAAGATGCAGAAAAAGAGGAGGAAAAAGAAAAGAGAAAAGGAAGGAAAAAAAGACTGAAAGATGCAGAAGAAGGAAGGAGGAAGGAAAGAAACTAGCTGAGGGAAAGAAAGGAAAGAAAGAATAGAGAAAAAAAATT
>NC_059276.1:2846410-2958910 GCF_017591435.1 Portunus trituberculatus
CTCGTAAATACGTGAGTGAGTGAGTGAGTGAATGAGTAAGATAATGAGTGAGTGAGTGAGTGAGTGAGTGAGTGAGTGAGTGAATGAATGAGTAAGTGAATAAGTGAATGAATGAATGAATGAATGAGTAAGTGAGTGAGTGAATGAGTGAGTGAGTGAGTGAGTGAGTTAGTTAGTGAATGAATGAGTAAGTGAATAAGTGAATGAATGAATAAGTGAATGAGTGAGTGAATGAGTGAGTTAGTGAATGAATAAGTGAATAAATTAATGAGTGAATGAATGAATGAGTAAGTGAGTGAGTGAATAAGTGAATGAATGAGTAAGTGAATAAGTGAATTAGTGAGTGAGTGAATGAATAAGTGAGTTAGTGAGTGAGTGAATGAATGAGTAAGTGAACTAGTGAGTGAGTGAGTGAGTGAATGGATGAGTGAGATACTGTATGAGTGGCAGTGTGAGTCAGCTTTCGTTCAATAAAACAAACATTCCTTACATATTAGTGAGGGAACAAATGAGTGAATGAGAAAATGAATGAATCAATATTAGCTCAATAGTAGCGAGTAAGTCCATGAATAAGTGAGTAAAAGACATAATATTGGCTCATTTAACCTTCCCATTTAACGAGGGAGCGAGTGAGCGAGAGAAAGTTACTAAAGACTCGATTATTTCATGATAGGCAATAATTTAGTTCACATTCTGCACGTTTAACAAATTGTAGTGCAAGTTATTATATTTTCAAAGATGTCTTCATGATTTTAGTTTAACAAGGCTGTAGTCGGGGCAAGAATACTGACACAGGCAACACAGTAACCTTCACCTCTCCTTATCTCTCCTGCAGGTGATGTAAGATGCTGAGGGGCACCGCCAGGGGGTCGGCCGGTGCGGGGAGCCTGCTCTTCATGGTAGCACTAGCCTTCACCCTGTCCACGCTCTGTCTCGCCACCGTCACTGCGAGAGAGTAAGGCTCCTGGTGTTTCCTATCCCTGTATCAAACGCATCTACCTGTTTCCTCCTGTTACTCTTTTTCCTTGAGGTTGAAGGGAATTATTTCAGTTCAGTGGAAGTAAATGCGATGTGCAGCTTTTGACAGTGGGAGTTGTGAATTTTTCGTGTCCTAGCTTTGTTTTCGCTTCGTTCTCTCTTCTTGGCAACTTTTCAAAGGCCACAGAGATGATTTCTTGGGTTCTCATGTTTTCATCTCTCGTATTTACTGGTTCTCAAAGCCCACAGAGCCCACAGGTTGTTCTGCTTTTATCTCTCGTCAGAGCAATTTTTTTCAAAGATCACGGAGGTCATTAATTATGTTTCCTAGTTTTCTTTTTCATAATGACCAGTTTTTATTTTTTACAATTGCTTTTCCTGTTAGTTTGTTTTGAGTGCTTATTAAACCCCAAAATGATTCAGATATTCTTGAAAACCCCTCTAACTTCCATTGCAGCTGATTTATCATGCAGGATACTTGTTAAATTATCACTAGAGTCATGCAAACACTCTTAAAGACTTAGCAATAACTTCCACCACCTAATGCTTGCGAAGACAGCACTAACACTTGAAAACCCAAACACCTCTCACTACACCCTGTTAAAAGCGAAGAATCCTTAGTACTCTATCCGTAGAATCATTAAAACACTCTGCAAAACCCAAATAACTTCCAGTGCAATATGTTAACCTTTTCGATACTGAGACGCATTTTTACCTTGATTTTTGCCATGATTAGATGATTGTATTTGCATTATGAAGGGTCTGTGGAGGTCAAAAAGATTAATGGCTTGAGTGTTCACTGTTTTAATCCCCCACATAAGTTTCTGAAGGTGTGTAAAATCGCCATATAGTAACCAGAATGAATATGAAAACGCGTCATAGTACTGAAGAGGTTAAATAGATAGAATCCTTGTTAAAGTATCACTAGAATCCTAGAAATAATAATAATAATAATAATAATAATAATAATAATAATAATAATAATAATAATAATAATAATAATAATAATAATAATGATAATAATAATAAAAAGAACTTGAAAACCCCAGTAATTTCGACTCCAGCCATGTAAAACTATCACTAAAATCCTGAAAACATCTTTGAAAATCTAATAACCTTCACTACAACGCAGAATAATTGTTGAGTTATTATCACGTTCATAACAAATCATAATCTTTAATAACTTCCAGCAGAATATGTTAAACTATTACAAGGTTTTGCTGACTCCATATCTTGTTCACTCATAGCTTGTCTAACTTCTTCGCTTATTCATTAACCTAAAATTACTATCGATAATAATAGTAATAATGACAGTAGTAATAATAATGATAATAGTAATAATAATAATAATAATAATAATAATAATAATAATAATAATAATAATAATAATAACTGTCGATTCAATGATAATCCTAATGACTAACTTTACATTTACAGCTTTTTTTTTTTTTTTTCTTTTCACCAGACATTACGAGTCTAAATTTTTAAAGATGCTGACCATTATTTTTTTTTCCACTGTACTCAAGCACGATTTATTTTCCTTTTTTTAACATGAATTCAAGCTTTTCCTGCTTATTTTCCTGCCCTTAAAGTTATTTTGAGACGGCTTTATTGAGACTCATAGTGATATTAGAGACCATCGTGGCTTTTTAATCTTTTTTTTTTTTTCTTTTCTTTCATTTTCTTTAATTTTCTTTATCTCTTTATTTATTTGTTATTTTTTTCCTTTATGATTTTGTGTTCTGTTTGATAAAGTTAATTTTCATATTTTTCCTTTCCCTTTTTTATTCGTTATTTCTATTTTCCATTTCTTTCTCAATGTCTAGTTTTTTTCTTTTTCTTTTCGTTTTTTTTTTTTAGATGAACATTGATGAAGTAAAGTTTTCAGTCTCATATTTTTCATTAACAATATTTTTTATGTTTTTTTTATTCGTTATTTTTATTTCCCATTTCTTTCTCACCGTCGTTTTTTCGTTTTTTTTTTAGATGAAAATTGATGAAGTAAAGTTTTCAGTCCCAATATTTTTTCGTTAACAATATTTTTCTTTTATGTAATTGTGTTTTTCTTCGTTATTTCTATTTTTCATTTTTTCCCTCACCGTGTAGTTTTTTTTTCGTTTTTTTTTTAGATGAAGTAAAGTTTTCAGTCCCATATATATATTTTTTTCATTAACAACATTTTTCTCCTATTTTTATTGATTATTTTATTTGTCCTTTCATTTTTTCTCACCCTCTTCCTTTTTTGTAGATCAGAGTAGATGTTGCTTTATCTTCTGCGTGATCCTTTCTTTTTAATATCAAGTTATCCTCCTCACTAAACTGTCTTGTAAAGGATTTGTTTTGTTGTCATCTATAAACCATGTATGCTTCACTTTTCATATAAATTCTAGATCAATTTTACCCCTTCAAAACATTTAATCTTTTCATCTTAGACTTTTACTGTAGAACAAATTTTTCATACATTCCCTTTTCATTTTTTTCTAGTTAAACTGCACACCAAGGAAAAGAAATACAGGCTGTTTCAGAAAATTAGATAAGAAAGTCCTTTATCACCATAACACAAACGGCCCATTGATATAAAAATTCCACCATTGAAAAGAGCAAACGTTTGAAGCATTATTCTAACCTTCCAGATAAGACTAGTACTCATATCCAGTTCGTAGTTCAAATAAACACTATATCTATCTTTCTGAAGCCCTGTAGAGCAATTTTCCGCCGTGCCCGTAGGCCTCCGATAAGCCTCTTAGATTGTACTCCAGTTGAGATTTTAAGCCTTACCTGTGTGGCGGCCTCGCACCTCACACACCTTTGATCTTCCTGGCCTTACCTGCATCTTTTTACCCCCTTATCTCCCTTCATTCCTTTGAGTCGCCTTATCTTTAGACGTGTTTTCTTTCCCAGGTTCCCCTCTCCCTTTTTTCTCCCTCTCTCTAAACGTCTCTTGGTAATTTGTGTGAATATTTCAACACCCTCGTTTTTTTTCCAGGCCTGTGTTCGCCTTTGTTCCTCTTTTAAGGCTCCCCGCTTCATTCAATGGCCCTCTTTTCTCCATTTTAAGTTTCCAGGCTATTTCTTTTCATCCCTCTTGTCATTTTTAAGTCCCCTGAGGTATATAGTAAGCTCCCAAGGCTACTGTTTTTTTTTTTCCACTTCTTCTTTTTAAGTCTCCAGTGCCTCATTTAAGCCTTTTCCTCTCATTTTTAAGCCAAACCATCTAATATTTGTTAAGTGATTTGTGCTTTCTTTCAATTGGTGCATTTTTTTTTTAAGTGTGAATTATAAGTAGATACTGTGCTCTAATCCCTATTATTTTTCTGTTTCCTTTTCTTAAATTCGCCAGGGATTTTCTTTCTTGTTCTCTTAGTTTTCAGCTATTTTCATCTAATAATAAATACGAGTTTCCTTCCTTGTCTTTTGTTCAGTTAAGTTCTTGAGATTTTTCAGCAACTTGTCTAACTTTGTCAAACTTTGTAACTTCATTTTGTCTCCCGACCTCCATGACTGACAATTTTGAGGATTACGAAATGTACAACGTTACTTATTTTCCATGCACTTCGCGTCTCAGTTGTCATCATTTTCCTTTAGTTTTTAGTATTGCCTTAGTTTAGTTGATCCCTCATTGTATTGCCTTTTTGATAATCTTAATCTCTTTAGTACTGAGACGCATTTTTACCATGAGTTTTGGGTATGATTAGACGATTTTATTCTTATCAGGAAGGTTTATGGAGGTCAGAAGATTAATGGCTAGAATCTTCACTATTTTAATCCCCACATAAGTTTCTGAAGCTGTATAGAATCACCAAACAGTAAGCAGAATGAATATGGAAACTCGTCATAGCACAGAAGGGGTTAAGCACTTCAGCACTACGACTTTTCACGTCTGGTTTTGAGTTTCCTCCCATCGTGTCTTTATTTCCCCTTCACTTGCCTCTTTGTTTTAGTCCAAGTACAATTTTTATCATTATTCCAGAACTAAGTGAGGTCTTTTCTTTTTCTTTCTATATCGTTAACTTTCTTTACTTAACACATATTTTTTTCATAATTCTTCAGTTCTTGTGTAATCTTTTCTTATTTTCAGCCATCCCGGAACTGAATTGGCCTCCTGTTTTGTTCTTTTTGTCTTCCACGTCAAGTTTGTTTCTATAAGTCTTCGCACGCACACTTTTCTTTGGTCCTTGTACAATCCTTACTTGTGATTTATTTCAGAACTCCAGTCGTATTTTTTTCTTATTTCTTATTATCTATTTCTTTAGGAGTTGAAATGTAAGTTTTTTTTCGTATTTCTTATTTAGTGTCCTCAGATTAGCCTTTCGTTCTTTGTTTGTGTAACCTTAGTCAGATCGTTTTTCTCTTATTTTTTTCGTATTTCCCATTATCTGTTTTTTCTAGTTGAAATATTAGCTTTTTCCGTATTTCTTATTTAGTGGCGTTAGATCAGCCTTTTTTTTCCCTTATCTTCTATTTTTATAACCTTAGCCAGACTATTTTTATCACTTATTTTCATCCTCTTAGACTTTTTTCCTTATCTCAGACTTCTTTTTATTATTACTCATTTTTGTACCCTGAACCTATTTTTTTCCTCACCTTTAATTTTTGTCCCCTTAGCTAAACACCTTAACCTGTAAAAAAATAAAGTCAGGTTTTTTTCTACAATTTTTACAGACTTAGCTTACAATTTTCCTCTCATTTGATTTTTGCTCCCTTAGACTGACACCTTAACTCTTTCAGTGCTTGGACGCATTTTTACAAGAGTTTAGCTGTGATTAGACGATTTTATTTACACTAGAAAGGATCTATGGAGGTCAGAAGATTAATGACCAGAATCTTCACTAATTCAATCCTCACATAAGTTTCTGAACCTATATAAAATCACCAAATAGTAAGTAGAATGAATATGGAAACGCGTCGTAGCACTGAAGGGGTTAACTCGTAAAGAAAATAGCTCCAGTTTTTTTTTTTTTTTTTTTTTCAAGGTCCCAAACTCAGTAAAATATAGTACAAGATTTTTTTTCGATTTTTTAATTCCTCGAGTCAATTTTTTTTGTCTAGACGCTGAGTGGCTCGTCCGCTCTCTCCCTGTGCAGGTTTTTCATGGAATCAACAGACACGGAGATCCTGGACTTCCTTCTGCACAAGAGCCGCTACGACAAGAGGATACGACCCCCAGACAAGGGTAAGTGTTGGAAGTCCTTGGGTTTGTGTCCTTTTCTCCCTTATACTGTAGGATCTTACGTGATTAATGAGTTCTGTATCATATTTTTTTCTCCTGTTTTTCTTCATCTCTGCTTTTGGCTTAGTTTATCAAAAGAAATGTTAGAGAATCCTTTTACTTCATATCCTGTTTACCTTGTAGAGTGTTTTTGAGACCACAGTGTATTTAAACCAGTGTGACAACTGATGTCCTTCTCTCTAACTATTTAACAAGTGTTCCTTTTCACCTGTTTATTTTCCTATTTTCTTTATTTTTTTTACTAAGTGTTCCTTTTCAGATAAAACTAACAGAAAGAATAGAAAGAGAAGGGAAATTAATTTTTGTTTTGAGACCAGTGTGTTTGAGACAAGTGTGACAACTGATATCCTTCTTTCTCTTATACCGTAGGGTCTTATGTGATTAATGAATTTCGTTACATAGCTTTATTTTTTCCTTTTTTCTTCATCTTTGCTTTGGTTTAGTTGATAGTGATAGTGGTAGTGAGTTTTTTTTTTCCACTTCGCCTCTTATTTATCTTGTAGAGTCCTAAGTATTTAGAAGATGAAGTTTTGTCACCTATATATTTTCATTTTTTTTCATTTTTAACCCACAGAGAGGACAGGGAGAGAAAAGGAGATTAATTTAGTGTGTTTTTGAGAACATAGAAGTATATTTAGACAAGTGTGACAGTTGATGCCCTTCCCTCTTACGTGATTAATGAGTTTCTTTACATAACTTTATTTTATCCTTATTTTCTTCACCTTTGCCTTAGTTTAGTACTTTAGTTTATCAATAGAAACCTTAGTGAGTTTTTTTTTCCCCTTACCTCTTATTGATCTTGTAGTGTCTTTGTTTATTTCTCTATTTCCTTTCCTTTTTTTTTTTTTTACTAACGGAAAGGACAGAAAGGGAGATCGATTTTGTGTTTTTTAGACCAAAGAACTATTAAGACGAGGGAGAGGACTGTGTGAAAAGTTACAGGTGATTATTGGGAGGAAAGTGATGTAGCAGTGAAAAGTTATAGGAGGAGAGTTATGTAGCAGTGAAAAGTTATAGGAGGAGAGTTATGTAGCAGTGAAAAGTTATAGGAGGAGAGTTATGTAGCAGTGAAAAGTTATAGGAGGAAAGTTATGTAGCAGTGAAAAGTTATAGGAGGAGAGTAATGTAGTAGTGAAAAGTTATAGGAGGAAAGTTACGTAGCAGTGAAAAGTTATAGGAGGAAAGTTATGTAGCAGTGAAAGTTATAGGAGGAAAGTTATGTAGCAGTGAAAAGTTATAGGAGGAGAATCATGTAGCAGTGAAAGGTTGAATTATTCTCATCTGCTCCAGTCAATTAGTGCTTTCCATTAGTACGTCTACATAAACTAAACTATTATTTTTTTCAGTACTATTCGATTAGATTAAGTTATATTGTTTTATTGACCACCACAATAATTATAGATACATATATTCGACAGTTTTTTTTGGTCCAAGAAAGTGTATTAATAGTATGATATCTAGAGGAAACGCTTTATAGTAGTAGTTAAAAGGTTAAAGTAGTCTCCAAATTAAAGCAAAGAACAGTGAAAGGTTAAACGAGGTAAAATTATTTGCAGTCTTGAATGTACACGTAAAAAAAAAAAACATAGATAGATAGATAGATAAATAGATACATACATACATACATACATAAAGATAGGTATAGAGAAAGATAGATGAAAGGCTAGCAAACGAAGTAAAATTATTTGCAGTCTTGAATATACACGTGAAAAAAACATAGGTAGATAGATAGATAAATAGATAGATAGATACATACATACATACATGGAGATAGGTATAGAGAAAGATAGATAGATAGATAGATAGATAGATTAATACATAGATATTTTATTGAGTACAAACATAGAAGGTTCAAAACAGCATACATGACACACGAGACAAAAATCACACAATCCTTTAAATAGAGAGAAGAAACACGATGAATAGATAAAAAAACACACACACACACACACACACACACACACACACACACACACACACACACACACACACACACACACACACACACACACACACACACATTTCCTCACTCACCTCTCACTCATGACTCCCAACAGACGGCCCGGTGAGAGTCAACGTGAGTGTCTTGCTGCTCAGCCTCTCCTCCCCCGATGAGTCCAGCTTGGTGAGTCAGTGGTGCTCAGTTGGAAATACCTTACTCATTTTGTCCTTAATTCCTCCACGACTGCTTTCCAAGGCCACAAGGACGAGTGTTTTGATTTTTGCGGTTAATTTTTGTTAATTTGTTTATTTTAGAATCCGAAAAAAACACCTTTGATAATTCTAGTAACATGAAAGAGTGTGTTAGAAGCATAGAATCTTCATCTACAGGAATATGTGTTGTGGTTTTCATGGTTGTTTTCCCAGTTAATGATGTATAAATCTTTTTCATCTCTCATTACAATCAGGAAGACGTCTTTGATCATTCTAGTAACATGAAAAGAGCGTGTTAGAAGTATAGAATCTTCAGCCACAAGGACGAGTGTTTTCAAGGTGGTTTTTCCAGTTAATGATATATAAATCTTTTTCATCTCTCATTAGAATCAGAAGAACACCTTTGATAATTCTAGTAACATGAAAGAGCGTGTTAGAAGCATAGAATCTTCAGCCACAAGGACGAGTGTTTTCATGGTTGTTTTCATAGTTAATGATGTATAAATCTTGTTAATCTGTCATTAGAATCAGGAAAACACCTTTGATAACTCCAGTAACATCAAAAGATCGCATTAATAGTATAGAATGATGAAAATGGCCTTGAAAAAGATAAACGACCATTAATAGAGAATCGCTAGAATAAGAAAAAACTTTGATAATTCTAGTAATATCAAAAGAGCGTAATAAAAGCAAAAAATCATGCAAATACCCTTAAAAAAAATAAATAACCCCTAATACACAAAGTTAAATATATAAAAACACTATCACACTATCACAAGAACTATCCTGATAACTTATAAATATTAACCACTAGTGCTCAATAATCTAAATGCATGTGTGTCTCTCTCTCAGAATTACGAGGTGGAGTTTCTTCTGAACCAGCAGTGGCAGGACCCGCGGTTGAAACACGATGATAATGGTCGCTATGATTACCTCAGTGGAATGCACCACCTAGTAAGCCACGAGGGAAGGTGTGGTGATGTCATGTGGTGCAGTGGTCATGAATGTAATGTGGCAGGATGTGGATGGGAATAAAGTGGTGTAGTAGAAGGTGCTGTTAAGTGTGGTGCAGTGTGGCAGAAGTAATATGGTGTGGTGGACGATGCTGGTGAAGTGTGGTGATGCATTGAAAATTTAGTGGAGAAGGTGTGGTGATGAAAACAATGGATTAAAATGTGGTAGGAATAATATGGTGCGGTGGAAGATGCTGGTGAGTGTGGTGATGTGTGGTGAAGTGGTGATGCATTGAAGGCTTACTGGAGAAGGTGTGGTGATGTGACATGGTGCACTGGTGATGTAAGTAATGTGGTAGGAATAATATGGTGCGGTGGACGATGCTGTGTGTGGTGAAGAGTGGTGAAGTGGTGATGCATTGAGGGTCTAATGAAGAAAATATGGTGATATGATGTGGAAAAATGGTGATAAAAGTTAGAATATGATAGAAATAAGGTGGTGGTGAGTGTGATGAAGTGACTGAAAGGGAAACAAAAAGAAAAACAAGGAAAAAGGAAACAGGAAAAAAAGAAAAACAAAACTTACGTAAAAACAAGAAAGTTTAGTGGTTTAGTGGTGAGAATCAAGTAATATAGAGTTGTGATGTGAGTGTGGTGAGGTTATGATGAGGATTGTGATGAGAGTGTGGTTCCTGTGATAGTGAAGGTGCAGGAGATTTCTAAGACTGGTGATGTGTGGTGAAGACGTGGGAAAGGTGTAAGGATAATTAGCACAAATAGGACAGGTGTGATGAAGGTAGTGATGGTGATGTTAGTGGTGGTGGTGATGGTGGTGATGGAAGCATATTTATGAGTAAGGATGTATGGTGAATGTCATAGTAGTAGTAGTAGTAGTAGTAGCAGTAGTAGTAGTAGTAGTAGTAGCAGTAGTAGTAGTAGTAGTAGTAGTAGTAGTAGTAGTAGTAGTAGTAGTAGTAGAAGCAGTAGTAGTGGTAATAATAGTAGTAATAATAGTAGTAACAGAAGCAGTAGTAGTGGTGATAATAGTAGTAGTAGTAGTAGTAGTAGTAGTAGTAGTAGTAGCAGCAGCAGCAGCAGCAGCAGTAGTAGTAAAAATAAGAATAATGATATCGTACTAATAATAACTCTCTCTCTCTCTCTCTCTCTCTCTCTCTCTCTCTCTCTCTCTCTCTCTCTCTCTCTCTCTCTCTCTCTCTCTTACCCTCACTTTTCCCCTCCCAGGACGATATTTGGCTGCCTGACACCTATTTCATAATGCGAGGAGAGTTTAAGCACAACCTCTCTCACACCATCGCCCTCAAGATATACAGGGGCGGCAGAGTCTCCTACTCCGTCAGGTGAGAGAGAGAGAGAGAGAGAGAGAGAGAGAGAGAGAGAGAGAGAGAGAGAGAGAGAGAGTGGTGTGTGTGTGTGTGTGTGTGTGTGTGTGTGTGTGTGTTGGCTTTCTCTTCATTGTCTATTTTCGTGTTCTTTTCTTCTTGCTCTTTTTATTTTGTCTTCTTCTTCTTCTTGTTCTTCTTGTTCTTGTTCCTTTTCTTCATCTTCTTGTTTTTTGTTCTTCTTTTTCTTTATCTTTTGTTTTTCTTTTCTTCTTTTCTACTTCTTGTTCTTTTCTTTTTCATTTTTTCTTCTTCTTCTTCTTCTTCTTCTTCTTCTTCTTCTTTCTTTATCTTTTCTTCTTCTTCTTCTTCTTCATTTTCTTCTTCGTTTGCAACTTTTCTATAATTGAGTAAAAATAGAAAGGATTAAAAAGAAAAGATAAAAGAGAGAGAGAGAGAGAGAGAGAGAGAGAGAGAGAGAGAGAGAGAGAGAGAGAGAGAGAGAGAGACATACAACCACTACCAGTTACATCTATCTCATTCTCTCGTTAGGTATTTGAATGGTCAGTATTTTCTTGTCAAAACAGTGCTATACTCAAATTACACGCGATATATTAGTCCGCGTATATTTGGCAAGAATTGACTGTGTGCTGGTGACTTGCTATGGGGAATGAGAGAAGGGGAGAGTGCTTCTATCTTTGCTACCAATACTGAACACTTTGATTTTTCCCTTGGTAGAATTAATGTGTGTGTTTTCTGATAATCTTCCTCTTTTGTGTTGTTTTGTGTATGAAATTGTTACTCTATGTATTTTTTAAGTATATTTTAGTTTTTCCCCCATTTCGTTCCTTCTTCCTCTTGTTTTTTCTCTATTTCTCTTTTTTGATACTCTTCTTCTTCTTCTTCTTCTTCTTCTTCTTCTTCTTCTTCTTCTTTTGTGTTGTTTTGTGTATTAAATGTTCCTGTATTTATTGTTTTTACGTATGTTTTGTTTTGTTTTGTTTTTCCTTTTTCGTTCTTTCTTTCTCTTATTTTTTCTCTTTTTCTCTCTTTTGACACTTTTGTTCTTCTTTTGTGTTGTTTTGTGTATGAAATGTTGTATGTATTGTTTTGACGTATATTTTGTTTGTTTTTTTCCCTTTCCCTTTTTTTCTCTTATTTTTTTTCACTATTTCTCTCTTTCCCTTAAAATCAATTATATTATCCTCAATTTCCCTCTTCTTCTTTTCCTTTTACCTTCTTTCTTTCGTTCTTGTGTTTTGTTTCTCTTTCTTTCCCTTTATTCCTTTCCCTTATTCTCTTCTTCTATCTTTTCTGTTTTTCCTACAATCACTATCACATTTTCCCTCTTTTTTTTTCCTTTTCGTTCACCTTTTGTTCTTTCACTTTTCCATCTCTGCATTTTTCCTCTTTCCATTTCTTTCATATTCACATATTCACTTTACTTTTTCTCTTTTTTTCGTTTTATTTCCCTCATACTTGTCACACGTTTCCCTCTTGTTCCTCTTTTCTTCCTTTTTTTCCCCCTTGCCTCACTTGAAATGTTTTCCTCTTTTTTCCTCTTTTCCTGCGTCTATTCCTTTATTCTTGCCTATCGTATACCTCTTTTCCCTTTTTTCTTTCCTATCACTTCATATCTTCCCCTCTTTCCTCTTTATTTTCCTCTCATTTCCATCATCCTCTTCCCTTCTCTCTTTCCCTTCATTCCCCTTCATTTTGTCCATCACTCATCCCCTTTCCCTTCCTCTTGGTTTTCCCTCACCCTCCTTTTTTTCCCATCAACAGAAGGTACCTGATCTTGTCCTGTGAGGGAGATTTGAACCAGTTTCCCTTCGACGATCCGTTCTGTACCTTCTCCATGGAAAGCAGTAAGTAGAGAGAGAGAGAGAGAGAGAGAGAGAGAGAGAGAGAGAGAGAGAGAGAGAGAGAGAAACAATAAATACATCTTCTACAATTGATTCTTCTCCACCTTCCTCAGTCAGCCCCATTACAAACACGTCCTCTGTCACTGCGCCCATAAATCTCTCTCTCTCTCTCTCTCTCTCTCTCTCTCTCTCTCTCTCTCTGCCAGCATACCCACACACTCGTAACACGTCTAAATCATCTCAATCTTAGTTATTACACGCATGTCTCTTCTTCTCTCCTTCAACATCCTCCCGACACACTCCTCAACAGGGATAAACTTCTCTTTCATAATTTTCTTCCACCTCTCTCTATTCTTGCCTCTCCCCGTGACATGCTAAACCAGTGATGCTTTTTGCCATACTTTCAACACTAGTCTTGTTTCTCCTAAGTCTGTTATGAAGAAGTGGATGTAGTTGATTTTTATTTACTTCCTTTCAAATCTACTAGTCTCTCTTGAGCTTCCAAACCGTCCCAGCCTTATGTATTAATTTGTTTTCTACACTGATCAACTCGCCAGTGTATATGTGTCCTCTGCAGAAAAACCCACATGCTTCGGTATCTTCTTACACTCGCCTTGTCTTTAATGCAAGGATTAACCAGTTCTCTCAATCATTTATCACTTTCTCAGGTACACTCTGGAACTCCCTGCTCGTTTATGTATTTCTATCTTCCTATGACCTAAACTCACTTAAGAGGGAGACTTCAAGACATTTATTCCATTCTTTAGGCCAACTCTTGGACCTGCTCGGGAACTGGCATCTAAATGGACCCTTTTCTTTAATCGTTTTTTGTTGCCCTTGGCCAGATTTCCTCTCTTACATAAAGAAATAAAAAAAAAACAGTCAATTCTTTTAGCATTGGTCACCTCACCAGTGTTTGTGTTTCCCTTGGCCGGAAAACCTCACCTGACACTGCTTACACTCGCCTCGTCTTTATACCCAAACTATCCCAATATTTTTAGCAATAATCACCTCACTAATGTCTGTGTGGTAGTCTCTTACGATCACAAACATCTCACCTGCTTCGTTACTTCCTTACACTCGCCTCGTCTTTATACCCAAACTCCCCCAATATTTAGCACCAGTAGCCTCACCAATGTCTGTGTTTCCCCTGGTAGTCTCTTACGATCACAAACACCTCATCTGCTTCGTTACTTCCTTACACTCGCCTCGTCTTTATACCCAAACTGCCATAATTTTTAACCTTTGTCACCTCATCAACCTCACCAATGTCTGTGTTCCCCCTGGCAGTCTCTTACGAGCAGAAGGACCTCACTTACCTCTGGTTAAACAACACTGCCTCGGACAATGGCAAATCTCTGGCCAAGAGTAACCAGCTTCGGTCTCTCAACGCCTACATGATTATGAACAGAACTGAGATCTGCGAGGATTCGTTCTTCTGGAGAGGTGAGCTGATCCAACCACCTGTTGATTTGTAAAGGAAGGTGTGGAGTGCTGAGTGTGTGTGTGTGTGTGTGTGTGTGTGTGTGTGTGTGTGTGAAGGAAGCGTGGAAGTGACAGGGGGAAGAAGATAAAGAAATAAGGTACTGGGTGAAGGAAATATTGTAGGAAAGTATGTTTTTTTCTTCTCTTTTGGTATTTTCACTGCTATTTTTTATATAGAAAATGTTCTAACACACACACACATTCTTTATATAGAAAATGTTCTAACACACACACACACACACACACACACACACACACACACACACACACACACGGTAGCTCAGTGGTTAGAGCGCTGGCTTCACAAGCCAGAGGACCGGGGTTCGATTCCCCGGCCGGGTGGAGATATTTGGGTGTGTCTCCTTTTACGTGTAGCCCCTGTTCACCTAGCAGTGAGTAGATACGGGATGTAAATCGAGGAGTTGTGACCTTGTTGTCCCGGTGTGTGGTGTGTGCCTGGTCTCAGGCCTATCCGAAGATCGGAAATAATGAGCTCTGAGCTCGTTCCGTAGGGTAACGTCTGGCCGTCTCGTCAGAGACTGCAGCAGATCAAACAGTGAAACACACACACACACACCGCTCACAATCGAAAAGGCCCGGATTCGAGTCCCTGGCCCGGTGACCTTTTTAATGTGTAGCTCCTGTTCACCTAGCAGCAACTACATTAGGTACGGGGGCGTAGTGGCTTCTTGCAGCTTCCCTCTCTTCTTATGTTCTTATGCTCTTATGTAATTCGAGGGGTTGTGGCCTCGCTGTGCCAGTGTGTGGTGTGTGGTGTGTGGTGAATGGTCTCAGTCCTGCCCGAAGATCGGTCTATGAGCTCTGAGCTCTTTCCGTAGTGTAAAGGCTGGCTGTGACCAGCAGGCGACTGTGAATTAAACACACACACACACACACACACACACACACACACACACACACACACACACACACACACACACACACACACACACACACACACACACACACACACACACACACACACACACACACACACGTATGCGGTTAATCCTTATATAATCTTTTTCGCGTACGTTTTTTGCTTCTTTGCTTTACTCTTCTTTATATTTTTATTCGTCGCGCAGCGCATGAGTAACATCTGACTCTTGACTCACCTGTCCTCGCTTCACCTGGGAAAAAAAAGCCGCAGGTGAACGCTAATATTAAGATTAAAAAGGTGAAGTTAACTTATTTTAACATTACGGAACATTTTGAAGGGATGAGAAGGAGATATATCGTAATTAGGTTTAAGGATGATCAAGAAGTGTGTATATTTTCCTTATCATTTTAGGATTTTAGAAGTATATGAATGTAGGAAGAATATATTGGGTATCTTTTTAGTATTAGATATTTTTTGGAAGGTTCAGCGGCACATGTTTTCTCCAGAATTTTAATTAAGTTTTAGAATGATGAAGAAAATGTAAAGTATGTGAATAGTTTGGTATTAAGGGAGGATATTTCGTCCAGGCTTTTAAGTAAGAATGATAAAGAAATTGTGAGCAGAGTAATATTTCAGAATCAAAGTTTTCTTTTTAAGACTTACAAAGAAATATTTTGGCGAACATTTTCATTATTATGTTTTAAAATTGTTCAGTTCCCCACAAAAAAAATCAGAATCTTACAGTAAATCTTGCAAAATCGAGGTGAAAGAAAATAAAAGAAAAAAAGATAATGAAATAGAAGATAAGAATTAAATTGATATATTATAAAACGTAGCATGAGAGGGACTGTGTGTGTGTGTGTGTGTGTGTGTGTGTGTGTGTGTGTGTGTGTGTGTGTGTGTGTGTGTGTGTGTGTGTGTTCTGGAGCCAAGGAAAGTCAGTGTCTGGATGAAAATTCCTAACATGTTTTTCTGCTCCCAAATTATCAAAGTTTTCATGTTTTTTTTCTTTTCATTCATTGTTTTTACCGTGATTTATCTTGTTTATGAAGGCAAATGTACTAAATGTTCTCTCTCTCTCTCTCTCTCTCTCTCTCTCTCTCTCTCTCTCTCTCTCTCTCTCTCTCTCTCTCTCTCTCTCTCTCTCTCTCTCTCTCTCTCTCTCTCTCTCTCTCTCTCTCTCTCTCTCTCTCTCTCTCTCTCTCCGATTCTTCTCTCCGATTCTTTTCTACTTTGCTCCTTTTCCTTCTTTTCCTTTCTCCTCTTTCCCTCCATCACCATCATTATCTCTTATCTTAATCTCCGTCTTTCCATGTCTTTGTCTTTCATCATTCCATCCTCATGTCCTTTTATTTCCTCATTATTTCCTCATTCCCCTTGTATCGCTTCCTCTTTATGATATTTCCTGTCCTTTAATTCCTTCCTCCTTCTCTTGATATTTACTTTTCGCTTCTTTTCCTTTTCCTATATTGATTTTTCCTCTCCTTATATCCTTTCTCTTATTCCTTATCTCTCTCATCCGTCGCTGTCATTTCCCCTTCACTTCTCTTCCTCATGGTATTATTTCCTATACGTCGCTATTATTTCCTTCTCTCTCCTCTTCCTCCTCTTATTTTGATATTTGCTTATATTCTTCCTCTTTCTTATCTCTCCTCACTGACTTTCTTCTTTTATTTCTTTCTCTTCCTCTTCCTTTTGCTTTCTCCTTGATATTTTTTCGTTTTATATTCTTTCTCTTACTTATCTCTCCTCATTGTGACTTCTTTCTCTTGTTTCTCTTTTTTTCTTACGCGTTTTCCTTGTTATTTTCTTCTTATATTCTTCCTCTTATCTTTCCTCGCTTTGACTTCCTTCTCTTGTTCCTTTCTCTCTCTCCTGCTGGTTTCCCCCGTGCCCTGGTGGCCATACAGGGAACTACAGCTGTTTAAGAGTATATCTGCAATTCAGCCGGGACGATGCCTTTTACTTCAGCACCGTGTTCTTCCCTGGCATCGTCCTCGTCACCAGCTCCTTCATCACCTTCTGGCTGGAGTGGAACGCTGTGCCGGCGCGGGTCATGATTGGAGTGACCACCATGCTGAACTTTTTCACCACCTCGAACAGTTTCCGCGGCTCCCTCCCTGTAGTGTCGAATCTCCACGCCATGAACGTGTGGGACAGTGTGTGCATGTTCTTCATCTACGTGTCGCTACTGGAGTTCGTGGTCGTGAACTACGTGGGAAGGAAGAGACCCAAACATAACATGGCGTACATGCCGGGAGAAAACGCGGTGATCCAGGTATTGAATGAAGGGCGCCACGTAAGCAAAGGGTTTTTTTGGTATCTCTCTCTATCTGTCTCTCTCTCTGTCTCTTCTCTCTCTCTATCTCCTCCTTCCTCTCTCTCTTCCACGTAGTTTCTTCAGTGGTTCGTGTTTATTTTTGTATTTTTATGCTTTGCTTTTGTGTCTCCTCCTCCTCCTCCTCTTCCTCCTCCTCCTCGTCCTTGTTGTTCTTTCGTTTTTCATATGTTGTGTCTTCCTCTCCTCCTCTTCTTCCATCTTCTTCTCCTCTACTTGTTCCTCCATCTTCCAATTGCTTCTGCCTTTCCTCTGTTCACCTAATCCTCCTCCTCCTCCTCCTCCTCCTCCTCCTTTGTCCTCTCGTGTTTTCTTCTTCCTATTTTCTTTCTTCATGCCTTTGTATTTCTTTTCCTTCTTACCCAATCTATATTCTTTCCTTCCTTCCTTTCTTTCTTTTCTTTCTTTTCTTTCTTTTCATTCACTTCCTCTTTCGCTGTCTCTTTAATTATTTTTTTCTATTTATTTATTTTTTTTGTTTATGAGCCGTTGATGTTTTTGTGTGGTGTTTGTTTGTTTGTTTGTTTGTTTGTTTGTTTGTTTGGTATCTTGGTTGCTTACTAATTTGTTCGATGTATTTGTGTGTATTTTTTTGGTGTTTTTGGAGAAGAGAAGTCTGTTTGCTTGTCGGTTTGTTTGTTTGTTTGTTTGTTAATACGTGTGGACTTTGTTTGTTTGTGGCTCTTAGAACAGGCCATGGACGCATACACCAACACACACACACACACACACACACACACACACACACACACACACACACACACAACACACACACACTTTACACACACACACACACACACACACACACACACACACACACACACACACACACACACACTAGAAGTTCATTTTCATAATTAAAAACAATAACTTACTTTGACTGGCCCATATTATCATTATTATCATTATTGTTATTATTATTATTATCATTATCATTGTTATTATTATTATTATCATTATTATTATTATTATTATTATTATTATCATTATTATTATTATTATTATTATTATTATTATTATTATTATTATTATTATTATTATTATTATTATTATTATTATTACGTATTATTATTATTTTGCCATTAATTTCCCTTTTTCCCTCCCCCGTGGCTGTCAGCTTACCCTTTGAACAGCTCCTGACGCAGCAAGACCCCACTCAACACACCTGCCCGCCGCACAAACCTCACACCTCACACCCGTACTCTTCCACCTGTCCCACCTGTCTAATCAGCGCACCTGTCTCCTTCTGTCTTACCTCCGCTTCTCATTTTTGCACCTGTCTTATTTCACTCGTTTGACTTTACATGTTTGATTTCATCCCTCTCATTTTCCCCTCTCCAATTCTGTGTTTTACCTGTTTTGTTTTACCTGTCAATTTACCTGTCCGTTTTTACCTGTCCAACTCATTAACTGTTTGATTTGACCTGTGATTTGACCGACAGATTTTTTTTCCTGTTTATGCTGACCTGTCTCCTTTTACCTGTCTTATTTTCCGTGTCTGTGTTTTACCTGTCTAGCCAATTACCTGTCTCCTTTTACCTGTGTACTCTTACCTGCATCTTACCTGTCTACCTTGCTTACTAATTGCACGTGCATGATCTGACCTACATTTTTATCTATCTTGCATTTTTTAACCTTCCCTTTATCTCTAGTTGTTTCCTGCCTCCGTGCCTCGCCCCCTTCTCCCCTCACTCCCTCCCGCTCCCACAAGACCCTATAGAGCCGGGAAGGGTGTAATAGTTTCCTCCCCTCCCATTTTCCTCCCTTCATTCCCTCCCCTTCCCTCCCTTTCCCTTTAAAACCTTCACACTAACTGATATTTCTTGCGATAATTTTCACTCGTGCATTAATTTTTTTTTCCTATTTGTCTGTTTGGTTATTTATTGATAGTGTAATAAATTCATGAGTGCGAATTCTTGTATAAATGATCAATGTGAGTCGTAGAAATGTTATTTTTTATTTTCTATTTATATTCAGCATTGCAAGTTTATTTTTCTATTTTAAGCTTAATTCTGAACTCGTGTCTTTATTGCTGGCTAGAAAAATTAAACGATGGAATTTTCTTATATGAATGATCTTGTGAGTCTAAGTAACATCATGTCGTTTTTCTATTTATTTTGCAAGTCTGGTTTTTATACTTAGCTTCATACTTGTTTCGTTTCTTTACTAATGACTCAAGTGAACAAAAAGGTAGAGCTTTATTTAATTGTCAATATTGAGTCTTGGTAATGTTAGGTCTTCTCAATTAATTATCAACGAGTTCTTTTTTTTCTTTTTCTTTTTGCTTTTTCGCTCTGGAATCTATCAAGTCAAAGTGAACCGGTTTGAATCTCTTTCCTCATTAAATATTTTCCACTTCGTTGTTTTCTCGTAATTCTCAACAAGAAATCCGCCAAGTTATTGTGAACGAGTTTTTAGTATATCAACTTTATCGTGACTTGTGAAAATATTTACTGTTAAACTTACATTTTCCTCTTAATCAGTTTATTGAGAAAGTTTTGAGTTAACAAGTTTAAGAATGTCAAGTGCGTCGTGGCTTGTCAAAAAGATTCATTGTCAAACTTAGACCAATATTCAGAAACACTGCTCTCTCACCGTGACAATTTTCCAAGGATTTTCAAGACAATTTCTCCTTATGATGAACTAGAAATTTTGCCAATCCATCACCAGAACCATAAACATATCCTTAATCCCTTCAGTGCAAGGACGCGTTTCCATATTTATTCTGCTTACTATTGGTAATTATTTTGTACATCTTCAGAGACTCATGTGGGGATTAAAATAGTGAAAACTGTGGCTATTAATCTTTTGACTTCCATAAACCCTAATGTCAATAAAATGGTCTTAATCGTAAACAAATCTCAAGAAAAAAAATGCCCCAGTATTGAAGAAGCTAAAAAGATGAGTAAAAACTAGAGACGTTGGAAAGCAGTGATGATTAGAGAGCAAAGCGTTTCAGAATACAGGCTTAACATTTTCCTTCCTAATCAGTTTATTGAAGAGGGAATCGTAAAGTGAACGAGTCTTGATAACTCAGTAAAATCTATCGTGGCTTCTCAAAACATTCAATCCAATCTACGTTTTCTGTTCAAACTAACACCACTAGTATGTTTTCTTTTGCGAGGTGACATTCAAGTAATTCCCCATAAGTGCAAAAGTAGTGCATGTTAATGTTTCCACTTACATTAAAACTTACTTATATGATTAAACTTTACCCTCCCCACTCCCCCATTCCCCTCCCCATCCTCCTCCCCTCTGGTCGTGGGCATAGCTGTAGAGAGAGGGTAGCGTGTGTATGTATGTGCGAGAGCGTGTGGGTGTGTGTGTAGCCTACGTATGTATGTTTAGTCAATAGAGGGGTTAGTTTAAGATAGTCTAGCTTAAAAATAGCATAGAAAGAGTTTTAATAGCAAACAGCACCACCACCACCACCGCCACAACACGCCAAACCTCCCTGCCTTCCTTCCCTCACTCACCCTTGCTGATAAACCTCCCTTTTTTTTTAAGTCTACCCTTAAATCAGAACACCCATAGAAAACTAGTGACTCATTTTGGATAGAGTGAGTGTTGTAGGTGTGTTATAAAACTGTGACTTACCTGTGTGTTAGAGAAAATAGTGTTATGATTTCTATATTCCTCTCTGTCTATCTATCTCTGTGTGTTAGAAACTAGAAAATATGAATTATGTGCGTTTTTTGTTACTGTTTACGTTTCTCTATCTCTATCTCTAATTTCTCTGCCACTGTGAGGTCTGAATATCTCTGTCTCTCTGTGTCTCTACCACTGTGAGGTCCAAATATCTCTGGGTCTCTGTGTCTCTTCTCTCTCACAAAACAATCACGCCTTCTGTTCATCCTGTGTTGGTGAGACCGTGCCGAGGCGTGGGACCAAAGGGGTATGTATTATATGTATCATTTCTTGTAGTGCTGTAGTGTGTGTGTGTGTGTGTGTGTGTGTGTGTGTGTGTGTGTGTGTGTGTGTGTGTGTGTGTGTGTGTGTGTGTGTGTGTGTGTGTGTGTGTGTGTGTGTGTGTGTGTGTGTGTGTGTGTGTGTGTGAGTAGTAGTTGTTACATTGGTGTGATGAAAAGTGATGGAAATGGTGATTGGCTGGGTTTTTCCTGCTGCTACTACTACTACTACTACTACTACTACTACTACTACTACTACTACTACTACTACCATCACCATTATTGTCGCTATTACTATGACCATTTCCAATACTGCAACCACTATTACTATTCAATTTTAAAGGCAGTGGTAACTTATAATGATCCAACTACTACTAGCGCTACTACTACTACTACTACTACTACTACTACTACTACTTATATCACTAGTACGCCATAACTATCCAACATGACTACCTATTAATAAACCAGAAAACAATACCCTCTTGTAATGAATAGCAACATAGTTTTCTTAATAGCCAATGAGAATAGAAGGAAAAGAGATGGGAAGGGATAGAAATAGAAATAGTAGTGAATAGGAAGAAGAAAACAGTAGAAAATAAAAGAAAAATAAGGGAAAGGAAAATATAGGAAAAAATGGGAAGATTAGCATAAGGGAAAGGGTGAGGGGAGAAGGGGTACGCATGCGCACGATCATTCTAGTAACACCTGTCTAATAAGCAGTCTTACCTGACCCTCACCTGGCGCCAAGGGGACAGGTGAACCCCTTAACACCTGTCATTAATTTACCTGGGAGTGTCATAAAGTTACCTGGACGAGACCTGACTAGCTTACCTGTGCCATTAACTTATTTTTCATTAACGTACCTGGAAGAAACGTGATAAAATGTACCTGTTTTATTTATTATTTTACCTGTACTTAATTAACTTACCTGAAAAAACGTGACAAGACGTGACATTTTTTACCTTTACTCCCATTAACCTACCTGGATTATGTTTGAATATTATTACCATTATGTTACCTGTGTCATTAACTTACCTGAGAAAAGTGACATTATTCTCTTTGGTTATGACTTATTCTCTTACCTGTCTTTAACTGGCGTGACATTAACTTACCTGTACTGTCACTGATTTACCTGTACATCACCTCTCATCAACTTACCTGCAGTGGACGTGACATTAATTAAGTTACCTGTACTGTCACTGATTCACCTGTACCTCATCAACTTACCTGCAGTGGACGTGACATTAATCAAATTACCTGTACTGACATCAACTTACCTTTACCTTTATTGTCATTATTTCAACTTTACCAAACATAAGTGACCTAATCTAACTCGTAACCTAACTTAACCTAACAACTTTATATTTTAATTTGATGTTTATGTTTCTGGTTGATTGATTTTGTTTGTGAAGGAATTTTGGACAGATTTTATTGTTGTTTCGTTTTTCTTTTGTTTTGTTTTTCAATTTGTGTTGTTGTATTTTGTTTTGATCCATCAATGTGTTTTACTTTTTTTTTTTTTCTTTATTTCTGTTCGTCAAAATTTTTTCATTCTCTATTCGATTAAAATTCACGTTTCTTTTCTTCATCTTTTTATCCATTCATTTATTCATTTGTGCATTCAATTCTTCGTTTATTCATTTACCATAAAGAAAAATTCATTACTTATCACCACCACCACCACCACCACCACCACCACCACCACCACTACTACTACTACTACTACTACTACTACTACTACTACTACTAACACCACCACCCCCACCACTATTACTACTACTACTACTACTACTACTACTACTACTAACACCACCACCACCATCACCACCAACACCACCACCACCACCACCACGACTGCCACCGTCACTACCAATTCAACGTCGCATTTCCAAACTTTCTGCAAGCTAAGTGAGGGAGGACAGAAGGAGAGAGGGCAGGGTGAGGGAGGCAGGGTGAGGGGGCCAGACAGCTCTAATTTCACCTTAATTACTACAATACCTGCCCTGATCACCTGAGAGCCTGATTCACCCTGATTCACCCAGCCTTACTCACTTTTACTCATTCACCAATTCACTTCTTTCTCACTGGCATGACCTGATTCACTCCTCTCGTCTTACTCACCCTCAATGATGCACTCTTGCTGACTCATCCTTCATCATCATCATCTTACTTCATCCTTTTGACCCTCAGTCTTCTCTTGTAACTCTTGCTGATTTACTTTACTCATTCTTTCTTACTCAACTGCAGTTTCGACCCTCACTAACTCATCTTACTCATTCTATGTTACTTCATCTTACTTTTGACTCTCACTGGCTTACTTTACTCAGTCTTCATTACTCGACCCGTCTTGTAACTCTCGCTGACTTACCTTACTCATTCTTCCTTACTCAACTGCAGTCTTGACTCTCATTGACTCATCTTACTCAACCTGTCTTACTCACCCTATTTTTGGCTCTCACTGAATCACCTTACTTAACTTGTATTACTCGATCCTTCATGTAACTCGATAACAAACCCAATCTTACTCATCAACTCATCTTTCACCATCATCACCATTCACCATCATTCACTTTCACCACCATCATCACCATCTTGACTCTCTTCACTGGGCTGACTCAGGGAATTAAAATGAATCACGTGGTTTGAGGTGAATTAAACATTACATTTTCAAACGCCTCAATTTTCATTATTCATCATACATTCATTATATCATTAGAGATTCATAATACAATCTCTTTATAATTTCCATACTATTAAAAGACAAATTATAATACTTTTTTTTTAACCCCCTTGAGCTATTATTATATGAATCTAAATGACTATGATGCTCGCAGTTTATTGGTCATTTTGGTAATATTTAGAGGATTTAATGTTTAGTAATACGAGTGAAAGATGTGTTGCTTGTTTGCTTCTTTGACTAACTGTGACGTGTGTGTGTGTGTGTGTGTGTGTGTGTGTGTGTGTGTGTGTGTGTGTGTGTGTGTGTGTGTGTGGCAACAAAACTTAGATATAAAAACCTCCACTGAAAATACTAGTGCTTGAAAAAAAGAAAAAGAAATGAAAAACAAAAATAGAAAGTTCAGAAGCAAATCAAAGAATGACTTCCCAAAACAAAAAGAAAAAAAAATAGTTAAAACTTCAAAAATCAAATCAAAGTCACACAGTTCAGCTTCATGCAACAGTTCCAGCACACGAGGAGTTACACGGCCTCTTCGTTCCCTTGGTTAGTTCATTCCCCGTGACGTGTGATGGCGCCACAGTCTGACACGCCCTGGTAGTGTCTCGGATCCCTCATTTGCATCTTGCCTCCTAATGATCAATTTTCCTCTGCGTCACGTCTTTTCACAATCAAGGATCCTTAATTTTAAACACTTCAATGTTTCTGTCGTGTTTGGGTTGTATTTTGATCATGTTTGTTTGGGTTGTCTTAATTTTTTTTCGCCTATTTGTCAGTGATTAAGGTTCAGTTACGTGTTTTTGTATATTTTTCTTCTTTACAAACTTATCTTACGTAATCTAGTCTCCTTGTCGTGTTTTGTTTCTTTTCTTCGTCATTTTTTTCACTCCTACACTTGTTTTCACTTAAGATTTAGTAGTTATTCAAATACAATCACGTTTTTTTCTTCTTTACTTAATTATTTCACACATTTCACTTATTCTTGTGTTTGGTTTGTTTTCATTACTGTCATTGTCATTTTAATTACTTCACTTGTCTTCATTAGGTTTCATTTGATTTTTTTCCTTTTTCTTCCACTTTCTAAACTCCAAAAATTTTACCTTTACTTAATTGCAGTCATTAGGTCTTTTTTTCTCACCTGTTTCTTACCTGCGATCAGATTAGAGTTAATTAAGACGATAAGAGGCATTAACTGTTTTTCCCAATTACAATTTTCTCATTTAGGCAATTAACACAGGTATGCGAGACTCACCTGCTTTTCTGCCTCACGTATTAATTAATCAGGTGTCTTGTCAAATTATCTAATGTATTGATCTTTGTTAATTAGTAATCAGTTTGACTTCGTGACGTGTGAAAAGGCCATTGTGTGTGTGTGTGTGTGTGTGTGTGTGTGTGTGTGTGTGTGTGTGTGTGTGTGTGTGTGTGTGTGTGTGGCCATGACCCTGAGCCATGACCTTCCTTCATCTTGACCTCTAAGTGGGTGTAGACAATGTTTCAGCTACTAGTGTTCTGTTTTTATCAATGTAAGTTGTAGAGTTTTGACTTATCTTGCAGTGTATATATTGCTTTTTTATTTTGTGTTCGTATCTTCCATGTGACGTGTTATTTGTTTCATGGTGGGCGGTTTTGTTTTTATGTTTCTTTTCTTCAGACATTTTCAAGATAAACTGTCATATTTTTTCACCACATTGGTATTCTAATAGCTTTCTTTGACAATTTATTTTTCTCGCATTCAGAATCTGAAAACTTATTTTGACAACCTTAATTTTTCCACTTCGGATCCAGGAACTAAATTGACTCGCTTTTCCTTTCTGACGCTACATTTGTCTTGCCTTCATTTCAAATTTAACACGTAATTTTACTTTTGTTTCCCCGTCAAGAATTCGATAACTTATTTCACGATTTATTTCTATTTAGAATGAAACAGTCTAAACTCTCCTTGTTTCTGAAATTTGTTATCAGGCATATTATTTCTATGAACTTCTTCCTTCTTACCTATAAAATGATGTATCACCTGTGACCTTAATTAATATTGATCTTCCGATTGCTGACCTTCATTGACCCTTTATCTGGACCATGTTAACTTGAATCACACTCACTCACCTGTAAACTGGGTAATGACGTGTGAACTTTATATACACTGATCTTTTTTCACCCCTATGTTGACATTTTACCTCCTTTTATCACGTTCGTTCACCTATGATTTGACCTTTCACCTATTATTATTTGAATCTTCACTACATGACCTGTGTGACCCTGGAATGGACCTAGATTTGACCATTCGGACTTATATCTGAGTTCATGTGGAGTCTAATGTA
This sequence comes from Portunus trituberculatus, assembly GCF_017591435.1. Taxonomy (NCBI): domain Eukaryota; kingdom Metazoa; phylum Arthropoda; class Malacostraca; order Decapoda; family Portunidae; genus Portunus; species Portunus trituberculatus. The sequence continues at coordinate 2,872,540 of NC_059276.1, forward strand.
ACTTTTTGACCTTTCAAGAATATCAATGACCTTTTTATCTTTTATCGCCAGGTGAGGAGACTGAGGGAGACTGGAACCCCATCTCTGGCTGTCCTTTTTCTCTTAATCTCTTTTTTATCTCTCTTCGTCTCTTTCTTAAATTAAGCAATAACGTATTTAACATTCTTAATCCTCTCGTGTCAAAGTCTCATCAGATTTCCAGTCTTGTGTAACTTGTTCATATTTGTACGTTTTTCTCTTGATACATCTACGTGTCAAGTCAATCTGTGTCAACTGCACCGTTCTTAAAAGTCCAGTTCAATCTGTCCTGTCCTGTAACGTCCTATACAAACCATTCAGAATGTTGACAATCCCTGTACGGTTTTGTATTTCACTCCTGTACTGTTTCCCTTAAAAGTTCGTGTGTCTGTGCAAGATCATTCATTTACCTGCCACCTGCCCGCCCATCAGCCACTCCCAGCCTAATAACCACCTGGGGAGCGACATAGTGCGTCAAATTACTCGTGTGTCAGTGTTTGTGTGCTTGTGTTCCTCGTCTAACACTCAGCTCGACTCTATGTTAGTTTCACGGTAAGAGGAATGCAGGAAAGACTTGTCAGGTAAAGAGTAGGGAAATAATGGCTATGCTGGAAGATGAATGAAGGTAGGAGTGGAGGAATAGTAGGACAGGGAGGAGAACAGTGACAGAAAGACAAATGACGCAAGGAAAGGAGTAGATAGGAATGAGCAGAATGATAAGTATAGAAAGAATAAAGCAAGAAAAGCAAAACATTTTGGAAAAAGAGGAAAATATAGTGAAAACGACATGGAAAACAAATACAGACAAACAAAAAGGACTAGAAAATATAATAATGATAAAAAAAAACTAGACACGTAAAAACACTAACCCAAATAAATCATGGTTAATTAGATTACCTGAAGGGGAGGTACTGGTAGTCGTGGTCAGATAGGCTGGGAGTGGGCGTGAGATGGGCGTGCGGGAGGGAGCGGGAGGTGGGCGTGAGGGGCAATCTCTAACACCTCTTCTGTCTCTCTTCCTTACAGCGTATCCCGCAAGCAATCCACCGTATCGGGCTGAGTTTGGTAAGCGGCTGGGTAGGTTGAGATTAATGTTAGGTCATCCGAATGGTGACCTGGTGTGCCTCCGTGACCCTGTGGCGTGTTGGCACTGACCTGACCTGACCCTCACCCTGCCTCCAGCCCTCCACCACTCACTGTGTCTCGTTCTCTCTCTCTTCTCTTCACTCCGTCTTCAATTCTTCTCTTGCCTTGTCTTGTTTTGTGTTCCTTTCATCTTTTCTCTCTTTTCATCTTCGTGTCATTTTCTTTGTTTCAGTCTCTCTCTCTCTCTCTCTCTCTCTCTCTCTCTCTCTCTCTCTCTCTCTCTCTCTCTCTCTCTCTGGTTTAAGGTACTTCCCGGTGTGTTCTCTCGCTTGTAATCAGCCTCCGTGTGTCCTATCAATGTATTCCTTGCTGTTCCTAGTGTTGTTGTTGTTGTTGTTGTTGTTGTTGTTGTTGTTGTTGTTGTTGTTGTTGTTGTTGTTGTTGTTATTGTTGTTGTTGTTGTTGATGTTAGTGTTGTTGTTAGTGGTTTGGATACTGATGCCTGCCCTCCTTCCTTCCTTCCTTCCTTCCTTCCTTCCTTGTCAGTCTCCTTCACTACCTTTCCCTTTGTTCCTTACTTCCTTCCTTTCTCCCTCCTGGTATCCATTATCCTTTCTTCCTTTGCCTATTCTTTGTAACCTCCTCCCATTATTTCCTTCATATCCTTTTTCATCTTTCCATGTACTCACCCTCCTCCTCCTCCTCCTCCTCCTCCTCCTCCTCCTCTTCTTATCTGTCTTTCATTCACTTCCTTCTAACTTTTCATGACTTTCCATTACACACAATTTATTCACATTACATTCACCACTTTTTACTCTCTTTCACGATCACCTTTCCTAACACAAATTACATCACCTGTCTCTGTTATATGTAATTACTTAAGCTACCTTCCTCCTCCTACTCCTCCTCCTCCTCCTCATTGTTCTCTTGTAATCTCTCTAACTAATTGACTAACAAGAGTGAACCAGCTTCTGTCCGTGAGTCCGTTGTTCTTCGTCCGTGACAGATTAACGAACGGGGAGTGATCAGATGTAATTATGCAGTGTATGTAATCGGTCTGCGGTGTAATTAGATACGGGGGATGGTTTCACTTGCTTTGTTACATGTATTACTAAGCGAGTCTTCTTCTTCTTCTTCTTCTTCTTCTTCTTTTCTTCTTATATATACACTTGTCCTCGTCCTTGTCCTTGTCTTCGTCTTTGTTCTCGTCCTTTTATGTGTTTTCTTTCTTTTTTTTCCTAATGTACTTTGTTATTCAGTTTTCTGTTTCGTCTTTTTTCTTTTTTTTTCGTGTCCGCATCGCTAGTTATTTTATTTTTTCCATTTTCTCTCGATTTTTTCACATTTTTTAACATTTTTTTTGGTCAAGCGTTCGTGAATGTGTGTGTGTGTGTGTGTGTGTGTGTGTGTGTGTGTGTTTGGATGATACCTAAAGTGATTCGGATTTTATTTATATTTTTTTCAATTAATTTCGCAATACCGTGTTTGGAAAGAGAGAAAAGAAAGAAAGGAAGAAAAAGAGATCTAGTTTCGTCTATCTACTATTTGTTTCCTTATTCTATTTTCATTCTTTCATTTTTTTATTTTCTTTATCATTTCTCTTCCTCCTCTCCATTTATCTTTTTTTTCTCCCTCCATCTGTTTCCCTTCCGCACATTTCCTTGTCCTATTTTTTTCTTCTTTTCACTCAGTTGTCTTCCTTTTCCATCAATCTCTCCATCAATTATTTATTTCAGTGAAGCTAAATAAATCAAATCTTTTCTCATCATTCAGTATTCTTATGCATATTAAACTATCTCCCTCTTTCCTTTTTTTTCCCGTTTTCTGTTTCTTTTCTATTCATCTACCCATCAATTCACTATTTTTATAAAGATGGACAGATAAAACTCTTTCTCTTCATTTTTATGCAGACTTTCCTAACTCCCTTTCTTCTCTTAACTGCTCTGGGTTTTTTTTTTCCATTTATTCATTCATTAATTCTCTAAGTCAATGTTGTTCAATGGAATGTACTATTTTTGTCGCTATTTGAACCACCCTTACCCACCACGAAGCTAATGCCGATGTTCTTTTGTTTGCGTAGGATTTGATTGAGAATTTTGTCCCTTAAGCGCATTCAGGATTTATCTATAGTCGTGTTGATTCTCCGTAGTAAATATTGGTGTTTTCTTTCAGTCTCTCCCTTGTCAAGCCAAACTTTTCTCTTTAATTTTTCTTTTTCTCTTTAGTTAATACTGTTGTTCATATATCTGTCTACGCTTTAATGTCTACAAAATTATCTTTCTTTCCTGCCCATCTGACTCATGACATTCATTTCATTTTAGTTAATACAGGTGTTTCATATTTGTTTCTCTCTTACTGTCTCCATCGTCTTTTTCTCCTTTCCTGTCAATTTCTTTATCATTCAATTCATCCACTTTTTTCCCTCTTATTTTTGTTACAGTCCAAATCACTCTTACCTATCGATTTCTGTTCCAAATGTCACTTTTTTCTCTCTCAATTAATTTTCTTTGTCATCCAAAAACACCGATTTTCTCTGTGTTAATATTCTTTGCCTTTACAAACAAAATTCCCCCTTCTTGTCTATTTATCTATCGTCCAAACATCTCTTTATTTTTTTCATAGTTAGTTTTATTTCAGTTCAAATCAATCGTACCTATCGATTTCTCTGTTCCAAACGTCATCTCTTTTTTCTTTGCCATCCCAAAACACCGATTTTCTATGTATTAATATTCTTCACAATTACAAACAAATTTCCCCTCCCTGTCTATTTATTTACCCTTCAAACATCTTTTCTTTAACCAGTAAGCTTCGTTGTATCACTGTTCATCCATTTACCGTGTCCAATCCCTCCTTTTTTTCTCCCTCCTTATCCCCAGATGCTTTCCTCTCCATTACCTCCATTACCTTCATTACCTTCCCTCTCCCCCTCACAGCTGGCAGTGTTTGGTGTAGTAGATTATGGAAGTAGATTAGTAGTAGAAATTGTTGGTGTTAAGATTGTTAGTGGTAATTAATGGCTGTGTAGTTTGTGTTTGTTCTCTAATGGGGTGTGTTTGTCTCATTGCCATATATATTTGTCTTCCTCCTACTCTTACTCTTCCCTTTTTCTTCTTTTTTTTTTTTTTCTCTTTTCGTGTTTTCTTGTCTCATTGCCGTATGTATTTGTCTTTCTTCCCCTCTTACTTTTTCCTTCTCTTCTTTTTTCCTTTTTTTTCTATTTTTCTCGTCTCTTGGATTAATGTATTTTTATCTGATTCTCTCTCTCTCTCTCTCTCTCTCTCTCTCTCTCTCTCTCTCTCTCTCTCTCTCTCTCAGCTCACTTCATTCATTTTTACTCACTTTCACTGGCTCACTCACTCTCATCCTCGCTCTCAGTTCCCTCCTGATTCACCTCTCACTCTAACTCTCACTTGCTCTCATTTCGTCTGTTCTTCACTTTCGTTCCTCACTTCGTGTCTTGGTTCGGAAGGTTGTCATGAAGATTATCGCTATTAGAGGTTAAAGCTAGCTCTACTCTCTCTCTCTCTCTCTCTCTCTCTCTCTCTCTCTCTCTCTCTCTCTCTCTCTCTGCTCCCTTCTTATTCTCCTTTCTTCCATTTTTCCTCCTTTCTCTCCTTCTTTTCCCTCTTCCTCTCTCTTTCTGACTCATTCAAGTACCAGTGTCCGCCACCCTTGGCACAGTGCCTTGGCGAAGCAGTGTCGCGTGGGCGTGGCACTCCCCTACACCAGGCACCACCACCACCACTGCCACCACCGCAACAGACAATTAAGTTCCCCCTTTCCCCCTTCCGTACCGTAAAGAAAATGGGGTTGATGGAGAGTTACTTCTCGTTTTCTTTTTAATGGGGATTATGGGAGTGTCTGTTCTGTTCAGTTTTTCTTTATTTTGTAGCCTTATGACACGTAACTGAGAAGCAACTCAACTAAACACTCACACATATCTTCGTGTCTACCAAAAATTTGACTAGACTTGTACCAAACTCCTTTTCTCAAGCTGAAGGAGAGACCAAAGCAAATATCAAATCTACATCAATGTTTTTAATGGTTTGTAAAAGTTATTAACAATTTGAGAAGACGAGTGAGCAGTGAGAGGAACACAAAGCTACCATTAAGGCACTGAAAACCTTAATTGAGGAGCAAATAGACACTGTTAACTATGACCAATGACTCGAAAACATTAATTGAGAGACAGGAAGATTACACAAGTGACTAAATGTAATGAAGGTTGTGGCAGTGGTGCAATGGTGATGATGGTGATGGTGGGGGAAGGTCCAGTCCTCATTCCTACACTACCTGCTTTATTTAACCCCTATCAGTTTAGCCCTTCTTAACGACCCTGATACCCTTAACGACCCTTAACGACTCGAACTATTCCCTAATGGCCTTGTTCTGCCGTGGATTCATGTAGACTGATGAAAACTTGGTATCCTTTCCTATAATCTTCCTTCTTCCTCCTCTTCTTCCTCCTCTTCTTCCTCCTCTTCCAGCTTCAGTATAGTTGTCAGTTAGCTGTTCGTTTCAAACCCTCTTCTTTCTTTAGTGTAGATGTAAGTTGGATTTGCCTGTCACTTCTTATTATTCCTCTTTTTTTCACAGATATCAATTCTTTATACCTTTCGTTCCTTCGTGCTCTTCCTCCTGTCTTGATGTCAGCTGGCAAATTCTCTCACCACCTCCTCCTCCTCTTCTCTGTCCTGTATACTGTCTAGGTGTGGGTTGGCTATGCGAGGCTTGCTGTGTCTAGAGCTAAGCATCATTAGGGCCAGATGCAAGTGTCTAAGCTTCCCCTAGACTGTTGTATATTGTCTGGTCGCCCCGTGAAGGAGTCGAGGTGAGGCTGTCATTGGAGGGACGCTGTTCAGTGGTCATTCAGAGCTCCAGGTATGGTAGTTATGCTTGTTTGAGGTTATTAAGGTTAGGTTAGGTTAGGTATGGTTTTATTATCTAGTGGTGTTGTTTTATTAATTCAATGTTAAGTTAGGTTAGGTTAGATTAGGTTATAACTAAAGGTATCGTCATCTTCAATTGAGATTTTGCTTGTTAGAGGCAGTTAGGTTAGGTCATCAAGGTTGTTATGTTGTTGAGTCACATGTGAGTTGGTGGTTAGGTTAAGTATAGTAAAGGTGACAATTAGCGTGCATTGAGGATATTTTCAGCTAGGATAGTTAGGTTTGTTAGAGATCGTTAGTGGTTAGGTTGCTCATCAATTGTTAGTGTCGTTAGTTTATAGGTAAGGTGTAGTTTTAGTAAAGAGACTTAATTAGGATACACTGTTTACAAAGGAGTCTTCTGGTATTAGCAGTAGCTGTGTCAGTAGTTAATAGCAGTGAATCGTTAAATTGCAGTGATAGATAGGATAGATATAGTTCTAATGAGATGATCTAATTAGGAAAGCATTGCTAGCTCAGGTTATTTTTCAGCCAGGGTAGTTAAAACTTGTTAGAGGCTGTTACATGTTAGACGATTAGTGTTTTGTTGTGATGAATTGATAGATAAAGTGACTTGTGAACAAACTTACAAACTCACTTCACTTTTAACTGATTGGTAGTTAGAAGCAAGGAGTCACGAGGATATGAAGGACAGGACAGTGTCTACCCCAGTGCCATCAGTGCCAGCCATGGTAAACAAATTAGGAAGTACTCACATTGGTCAGGATAGAACAGTGTCAGATTCATATCAGAAATAGGAAAGTGGCAATAGAATCAAGAGGACAGTGCCAACATAAATGCAAGTTGATTCAGGAGAGTGGTGCAGTATCAGGCATATCATAGCTAGACGAGTGCCAACAGTGAGTAAAGCCAGTGCCAGAACCAGTGCCTCGTAGGTAGGACACTGCCAGTCACGTGCCAGCAAAGTAGGATAGTGCCACTCACCCACACAAACAATGCCAGCAGGGAGTAAAGGTCAGCCTCCGTAGGTTCCTAGTGCTTTCCCTAGTGCCTGGTGTTCATGAGGCCGCGTCAGCACCGCCCTACCCACGCCTGTGTCCTGCAGTGACGGTGTAACGTAGATGTACCACCACAAATAACGTCTGACTCATATATGTCTATATACGTGACTATATATATGTATGTGTGTGTATATATGATCATGTTGCAGCCACACTTTGATGATCACTATTAATATTAACTTGGTTCTCTCTCTGGCCTCCTTGTGTAGAGGGATTATCTTGTAAGTAAATCATTTATTTGTATGGATGGAGTGAGGGGAGGCACGAGTAGGTGTGTATGTGTGTGTGTGTGTGTGTGTGTGTGTGTGTGTGTGTGTTGCTGTGGTGTCAAAGTGATGCCAGTTAGCCAGTCAGCCTGTCAGTCGGTCAGTCAGTCAGCCACATCGCCATGGTGACACAACGATTCTCGCGTCTATGGATTGAACAAACAAAGGGGAAAGATTTCGTGACAGCTTTCGTGAGGTTTCTTCAAACATTCCCTCGTGTGGGACTGATACCATCGACTTTAAGGAGGAAAAGATACATAGTGTGCCTCTATATGTGTGTGTGTATGTATACGTGTGCGTGTATGAGTTAGGGTCAGTTGCATAATATACCCTAGTCTTTCCGCATCAGAGTCCCACGCGAGCTGGTCTACCCGCAGTGCTCAACAGATGAGGCCAGATACTGAAGACCCTTCCGTCGAGGCTCCAAAGTTAGTGTTATGGTATTTCCAGTACGTCTAACACTCGCAAGAGGCGTACAGAGAGATGTATACGAGAGATGTAATTGTATAGTAGCATAAGACACCTCCATTTCTGCACCAAGGAAAAAGTTCAGAGTCAGTGTATTTAGTAAAGCAGGATAGATTACATAGTTCAACTTTGCGATAAGGATACATGAAAGGGAGAAGAGTGAGGCGTCAGAAGAGATAGTAATATGAAAGAATGTTCAAGTATGAGTGTTGGACATTGCACGTAAGGAAATAAAAGACAATTAGGGGTGGTTCGATTTTCCAACGTAGAGAAACAAAAGCTTATATTTTGAAACTATGATAAAAAAAAAAATGACAGAAAAAATGCATAGGTTAGATATACAGATGTGTCGTAATGTTCCCCTATAAGACCTGATTGGTTGAAAAAGTGACACATTCACAAATACAAATTGTAACATTTCACAACAAAAATTAAGAGACGAAAGGAAACTGTCTTACTTAAAAATACAGATAATTTCAATGTTATCTAATGGCTGACAACCTAAAATAGACCTAAAAAATAATGATAACACGTTGACTGACTGACAAAGCACCACCACACAGCCATAACACCACCACCACCACCATCACCCCTACCGTGCTCCCCTCCTCTCTAGCCTGCCGCTGTGTTGAGGTAGCTAGCCCCTTTCCCCACCTCCCCTCCTCCCACCAAACAGTAGTGGACGGTAGCAAGACCCCTTCCTCCCCGAACACCACCAGCACTCCCCTCACGGTGTTGTGTATGTGAGTCAGCACCGCAGCACCTTCTTACACCTCTGCTAAAGTGCTGATTGTTCATTAAAGGTGTTCTTGTGTTGTTACCTGTCGAGTGTTGAGATCCAGGTGTTTCAGTAGTGTTTCTGGAAAGTTTTGATGTGGTGTGGTGATGTAGGTGTGTTTTTTTTTCCTTTTTTTCTATTTTTCAAGATAGTTTTTGTATTCTAGTGGTGTTGTGTCTCGATGGTTCATTTGGTGTTTCACTGGTTCACTCACTGGTTCGTTCATTCATTTCGGTGTTTTTGCTTCTTTCCTTCATTCATTTTGTGTATCGGTTCTTCCTCATTCATTCATTTTTTGACCTCCATTAATTCATTTATTCATTCATTTTTGCTACAACAATCCTTTCATTATATCAGTTTGTTGTTTCCATTCTTTCACTCGATCATGTTTTGTCTCACTAGCTCATTCATTCACTCACTCATTCATTCATTCATTCATTCATTCATTCATTGCCTCATATTTACACTCGTTGGCTCAAGTGAGTAATGAATGAATGAGAGTTGATGTGCTTGTTTAGTTATTTATTTTTTGTAGTTTATTTTCTTTCTAGTCCTTTTTGTATGTGTACGTAGAGAGAGAGAGAGAGAGAGAGAGAGAGAGAGAGAGAGAGAGAGAGAGAGAGAGAGATCTTTAAGTCATCACCATTACCTATGTATTTAATTCACGCACACACACACACACACATACACGCATCCTCCTCTTTCCTTCCTATTCTCCCTCTTCTCCCACACTTTCCTGACCTCACTTCACTTATAAACATCCAAGTAAGTTTATATGGACCCACTCTCTCTCTCCCTTTGTGTCCCTGTGTGTCCCTGTGTCCCTTTGGTGCAGCAGTGTGTAAATGCCTTCAGCTTCCAGTGGGAACATTAAAGTGGACATTTAGTGTGGACATTTGGACATTTTGTTAAGTGTTATGTGTGTACATGTGTGTGTTATGGGAGAGAATGGCTGACAGACTGGCTGGCTGGTTGGCTGGATGGCTTGCTGAGTGAGTGAGTGACTGACTGACTGACTGACTGACTGACTGACTGACTGAATGAATGAATGAATGAATGGATGAATGGTTGGATAAATGACTGGCTTACTGACTGAATGAATGACTAATTAAGTAACTGAATGGATGTCTGACTGACTGACTGACTGACCGACAGACTGACAGACTGATTAAGTTACTAAATGGATGGCCGACTGACTGACTGACTGACTGACTGACTAATTAACAAACTGAATGGATGGCTGACCTGCTGACTAACACGCTGACATGATCTATTCCTATTCCCTTTTGTCCACCAGTGAACCCTTTTACAATTTCCAGTACTCTGCACCTTAATAATCAATTTTTCACCTCGTTTCCCTCCATACGCTAAGGGAACTTTCATTTAATTGGTTTTATATTCCCATAAGTGGCAAAAACAATAATTATTTCTCCCTATATTTCCACACTCCTAATGTACACAGTACATTAGCATAGTAACTTGTACACTCCTATTTCCTTATCATTTAATTGGTTTTATATTCCCATAAGGGGCAAAAATAACAATAATTTCTCCCTATACTCTATTTCCACACCTCTTTTTTCTTCCTTACGTCTTCCCATACACGGTACATTAGCATAGTAATTTGTACATTCCTATTTCTTTAACATTTCTCACTATTGATTGTTTTGTTTTCATTCATGGTTACTCCAAAAAAAGCAGATTATTGATATTGATTATTTCATTAACGAGTGCTTGTGTGACTGGACAGGAAAACGCTTTAATTTTTCTTTTTTTTCACTATTTTTTTCCTTTGCTAATGCTTGTGTGATTTGAATGATGAGGAAAACTGTGCGAGTGGAAATTAGTGAGAAAGTGAGGAATGAATAACTGGTTTTTTTTTTATATATGTAACTTTTTGTATTTTTTAGGGATATTTTTGTGTACATGTGGTAGAATAAAAGTGTAGTTAGAATTTGCATGTTTGTCTGAATATACAAAAAAAAAAGTATGGCTGGTTTTGCAATGGCTGGTACTTAAAATGTTGTTATTGTTATTGTTGTTGTTCCTGTTGTTGTTGTTGATGTTGTTGATGTTGTTGATGTTCGTATGACTGTTTATTGATTCGCTTTTAGCTGCATGCATGTACGTTCCTACACACACACACACACACACACACACACACACACACACACACACACACACATCCACCACCACCACAGTTAATGTATTAGCCTATACTGCAGAGATGATGAGGAGGAGGAAGAGGAGGAGGAGGAGGAGGAGGAGGAGGGAAGGGAGAGAGACTAGTATTTTCCTCTCCCCTCCTTCCCTTTCTTTTTTTTCCCCTTCCCTTCCCCTCTAATTATCTGCATGTGTTTTTATTATTTTTGTCTGTGTACTTGTTATGCAAATTGTTGTTGTTGTTATTGTTGTTATTGTTGTTGTTGTTATTGTTGTTATTGCTGCTGTTGTTGTTGTTCATGTGTATTTCTTTCTCTATTTTTGGGATGTCATTTTTCTTTTTTTCTTTGTTTTTTGTTTGTTTTTTGCTATTTTTATTTGTTCTTCAATCCAATTCTACAAAACACACGAAATATTTTTTTTTCATATTTGTTTCGTTGTTGCGGAGAATAATTTAGTCATTGAGTAATTAGAGAGAGAGAGAGAGAGAGAGAGAGAGAGAGAGAGAGAGAGAGAGAGAGTGTTCACCTACCTGCGAACAATTTTAATTCAATTCTCATTTTATTCAACAAACAAACTCACACACTATAGTGCATATTTCAATTCATTATAATTTTCGAGTTTAACGCAAAAGTTTTCCTCACAAACAATAATGATAAGCAATGAAAACAACAACAAGTGTAATTAAATGTTTAGTGTTTAGTGCATCGTGTGTGTGTGTGTGTGTGTGTGTGTGTGTGTGTGTGTGTGTGTGTGTGTGTGTGTGTGTGTGTTCTTGTTTTTAACTATTACATTGTGCATTATGTGCGTGTATGTGCGCGTATATTTCTGTGTATGTATGTATGAATGTATGTATGTATGTATGTATATATGTGCCTACCTGTGAAATATAATACCTGTGTGTGCTTTCTTTTACCTAAGAGCTCATTCCTGCCTCTCCTTTCCTTTTCCAGCCTCTTCCTGTTTCCTCTAGCCTCTCCAATTCTCTCCTAACCTCACACTGCCTCTCCAATCTCTCCGTTCCTCTCCCATGTCTCTCCCCAGCCTCCTCTTTCTTCTCCCATACCTTTCCCTGCCTTTCCCCGCCTCTCTTTTCCTCTCCCCTGCCTTTGCTAATGCGTCTCTCTTACCTCTCTCTGCCTCTCCTCGTCTCCCTCGGCTTCTCACTGTTTCTACTTAACCTCTCCCTGCCTTTCCTTGCCTCCACTCTGCTTCTTTTCAGCCTATCCCATGTTTCTTCCAACCTTCCCCAGCCTCTTCCAGCTTCCCATTGCCTCTCCCAGCCTTCCCCATGCCTCTCCCAGCCTACCCCATGCCTCTCCCAGCCTACCCCATGCCTCTCCCAGCCTCTCCCAGCCTTCCCCACGCCTCTCCCAGCCTCCCTCATGCCTCTCCCTACCTCTCCCAGCACTCACTCCCATTACACCATAGCACCTCACAGCACCTTGTCCCCAGACGGACCGGAAGCGACCAGGGGGGCCCGGGGGATCTGACGTGAATGCGTGCACGGGCCTGGGAGAGATGGCGCCCCTGCCCGCCAGACCCACGGAGCAGCGCAATTCCCACGAGATGATGGCCTGCGCGAACTGCGGAAACTCCCAGTGCTCTCATACCAACGCGGCCAACAGCTGTCCTAATGGAGAGGTAAGTGCGTGTTTCCGTGTGTCCGTGTGTCTGTGTTGGAGGGACGGTAGGGTGTGTGTGTGTGTGTGTGTGTGTGTGTGTGTGTGTGTGTGTGTGTGTGTGTGTGTGTCATTTTTTTCCGAGTTATTTTTCAAGGTAGGGAATGAAATGTGATTTTTTCTTGTTTAGGTGTTCGTGTGTGTGTATGTTGGTAAGTGTTGGTTGGATATAGTGTGTGTGTGTGTGTGTGTGTGTGTGTGTGTGTGTGTGTGCCATTAGATATTCATAACATTTCAGATTCTTTTAGTGTACGTGTGTGTCTGTCTGTATGTCTGCGTATCTGTCTATTTGATACACCAAAGCTATCACACTCGTCCTTAACTCAGTCATGCACCAACACATTTCATCGCCCTGAAAAATTTGAATGGGAGAAGAAAAAATAGTTACATAGTTAGAATAGTTAGTTAGACATATAGGTGAGAGGAAACAGTGAAATAGTATTGATAGTTATGAAGGTTAAAGGTATGAATTACTGGATAGAGTCAATAGGTATGTGTGTGTGTGTGTGTGTGTGTGTGTGTGTGTGTGTGTGTGTGTGTGTGTGTGTGTGTGTGTGTGTGTGGTGTTAATTACGCGTGTGTTTGATTAGGCAGGTGTGTGTGTGTTCGGTGCTTACCTGACAGATGTTTGTGTAGTGTTTAATCAGTCACCTGTGTGTATTGTCTATTTATTTGATTGTGTGTGTTTTTATTCCTGGCTTTGTTATAGTGTGTGTGTGTGTGTGTGTGTGTGTGTGTGTGTGTGTGTGTGTGTGTGTGTTGCTCATCTCCCATTTCAGGTAAGTTGATAACCAGGTGTTACTTAATTTGTTTGTTTGTTTGTTTGTTTGTTTAGTCACTCGTTTGTTTCTTCAGAGGTTGAAATAATGAAGTAATAAAGAAGGTAAGAATTTTTATCTTTTTTTTTCTTATCATGTTTTCATTTCAGGTTTTGTTTGTTTGTCGTTTGTTTAACTCAAAAACTCGTGAAATTAATGGTTTTCTTGTTTTTTTTTTCTCGTCGTTGTTTCTTGTTTACTCTTTCACTAAAACCTCGTGACTTTATTTGCTTTAGTTTTATTTCATCATGTTTCTTTTTTCGCTTTAGTACTGATTAAGAGTTCTTGTGATTTTCTATATTCTTTTTATCTCTTTTCTCCTCCTCCTCCTCCTCCTCCTACTCCATCTCCTCCTATTCCTCCATCTCCTCCTTTTCTTCCACTTCCTCCTCCTACTTTATCTCCTCCTCTTCCTACTCCATCTCCTACTACTCCATCTCCTCAAATTCCTCCACCTCCTCCTCCTCCTACTCCATCTCCTCCTGTTCCTCCAGCTCATCCTATTCCTCCACCTCCTCCTCCTCCTACTCCATCTCCTCCTGTTCCTCCATCTCATCCTATTCCTCCACCTCCTCCTCCTCCTCCTCCTCCTCCTCCTCCTCCTCTTCAATCTCTCCTTCCTCTCCACATCAGTATTACACTATTAACATTACCCACAATAATATATGTATGTATGTATGTATGTATGTATGTATGTATGTATGTGTGTGTGCGTATGTATACCTTTCATGTACGTAATAATCCATGTGCATAGTGTTATCCTGTGTACGCAATGTATTCCTGTGTATGTATTTTATTTTTGTAGTTTCATTTTCTTAATCTTTGCTGAGATTTTAATGTTAAGCTTACTTTTATTTACTTAAACCTACTTACTTACTTACTTATTTGTCGTACTTACTTTATTCTCTCCCTTTTTTTGTCTCTACAGGAAGTAACTGGAACCGTAAGTGTCTGTCTGTCTGTCTGTCTGTCTGTCTGTCTATAGTTTTTTTTTTTTTATTTCTTTTTGTTTATATGTTCGTTCGTTTGTTTGTTTGTTTGTCTAATACAGTCACTGCTTTTGCCTCTTTTTCACTTTTCACTTTTAAACTTTTTTTTTTTCCTTTTCTGTGACAATTTCCGTCTGTGTCATTCTCTCTCTCTCTCTCTCTCTCTCTCTCTCTCTCTCTCTCTCTCTCTCTCTCTCTCTCTCTCTCTCAGTATTGTTTTTTATTTAATTTCGTTTCTTTTATTCTATTTTCTTTATATCCTCACGTTATTCTTTTATTTATTGTCCTTTTTTCCTTTCTCTCTCATTGCCTTGTCTCTCCTTCATCACTTCGCTACATTATTACCATCGTTATTACCATATTGCAATTATTTCCAGCCATTTTTCATCACCACACACATATTTCAATGATTATAAAACTCCACATAACTCGGCTTATTGAACTAGCTTTAAAAATATATATTCCAATTCTCTCTCTCTCTCTCTCTCTCTCTCTCTCTCTCTCTCTCTCTCTCTCTCTCTCTCTCTCTCTCTCTCTCTCTCTCTGTCTATCTCTATCTTTCCTTTCTTTTCTTAATTTCTTCATAAAATTTAGCTCTGCATTTTCTTTCTTTTATATTTATTTCTTTGATAATACATGTATATTTCCTATTTAGGCGTGAGGTGAAGGTAAACGGTACAGAGAGAGAGAGAGAGAGAGAGAGAGAGAGAGATCTGTATTAATGATTTCACGGTTCATTGTTTCATTTGAAGCCTCGTGAAGCTTTATGAATCTGCTGCTTTATCTGCACTTCCATGGCTGCTGACGGGGTGGTGATGGTGGTGACGGTGGTGGTGATGGTGATGATGGTGGTGATGATGGTGGTGGTGATGGTGGTGGTGATAATAATAGTCATGGAAGGAGGATTAAGAATGATAGTGACGGAAGATTAATAAATGAAGCATAAAATATTGTGATTCTCTCTCTCTCTCTCTCTCTCTCTCTCTCTCTCTCTCTCTCTCTCTCTCTCTCTCTCTCTCTCCACCAAATAGCATGATATATTTAAATGCGATAAATTCCCTTTAACTTTTTTCTTCTTTTTATTTCTAAACAATTGGTACAAATAAAATCTTTCTAGAAACAGTAAACAAAGCACAAACACTTTGCTTAAATGTTCTAACTCTTTTCTTTCTTTTTTCACCCACAATGATGGATAAATTACTCTCTATATAATAAAAGAAAGTAATTTTTTTTCTTTTCTTTCATTTCATTCAGCTTGTCACAAAAACTCCGCTACAGTCTGTTCACGCTAACTTGGCGGACAGAACCCCTCCTTTCGTGTGTATAGATCGATGTTTTATTTGTTATTTGTCCGCCAAGCTACAACGAACAGATGTGTTTAATTTTTCTTTTTTTTTCGAATTTCACTGCCGCTACTGCCGCCACCTCACGTCAAATCTTGTCTGTCTGTCTGTCTGTCTCTGTTTTTCTGTTTTTATGTCTGTCTGTCTGTCCTGTTATCTATCACGGTATTTATCTATTTTCTACTTTTGTCTCTGTCTATTTATCTGTCTCTCTATCTTTCTTCTCTTATTTTTTTCCTTCCTTTCTCTTACTTTTCTTCTCATTCTCATTTATTCCCTTATCTTGCCTTCACTTTCCTTTTCTTGCCTTCATTTCCCTTTCTTTCTCTTTTCCCTTCTCTTCTTTTTATCTCCACTCCTTCATTCCTTTCCTTTCTCTTCTGTCGTATTTCTCCTCTCCTCATCTCTTCTCTTCCCTCAAATCTACAAACGTCTTTCATCTTCCCTATCCTTCCCTTCTCTTACGTCTCTCATCTTGTTATTTCACCTTCCCTCCTAATTTTTCTCACATCTCCTCTCCTTCTCTTATCTCTTCTCTTCTCTCCCTGTTATTCAATCCACTACCTCCGTTACAGGAACCGGCGGAGGTGAGCCAGGTAGAGTACACATTCAAGGTAATTAACATACCTGTCCCTCTCTTACCTGTGTCTGCTTACCTTTCTTGCACTGCTGTCATGCTTACTGCTAGTGTTAGTGTGGGCTGTGATGCTGCTAAGATGGTAGTAGTAAGTAGTAAAAATAGTGGTGATGGTAGTAGTAGTAGTAGTAGTAGTAGTAGTAGTAGTAGTAGTAGTAGGATGAGGAGGAGGAGGAGGAGGAGATTTCTCGTGGTGGTAGTAGTAAATGTAGTAGTAGTAGTAGTAGTAGTAGTAGTAATGATAAAAGAACACAAGCTCGTATAGATTTTAATGAATGGTTTGACAGATAGATATTCAAATAGTTAAATAAGATAGATAAGCACTTTAATCTACTAAGTAATTATGACACACACACACACACACACACACACACACACACACACACACACACACACACACACACACACACACACACACACACACCGCGTAGTGTAGTGGTTAGCACGCTCGACTCACAATCGAGAGGCCCGGGATCGAGTCCCGGTAAGCGGCGAGGCAAATGGGCAAAGCCTCTTAATGTGTGGGGTGTGTTCACCTAGCAGTAAATAGGTACGGGATGTAACTCGAGGGGTTGTGGCCTCGCTTTCCCGGTGTGTGGAGTGTGTTTTGATCTCAGTCCTACCCGAAGATCGGTCTATGAGCTCTGAGCTCGCTCCGTAATGGGAAAGACTGGCTGGGTGACCAGCAGACGACCGAGGTGAATTACACACCAAATCATGAAAAAAACAAAAGAAACTCAACTCAACCCACAAAAATAAACAAATAACAATACGAGTAGCACAAATACAATTACTCAACACAAAAACACACGAAATGAACAAAGAAAGCAATGGTAAATACAACAAAAACTCATCTAAACAAGAAAACTACCACAGAAAAACACAAAAAAACACTGAAATAAGGATTAAAAAACACAAAGAAACACACACAAAACATAGAAATCATCAAAGAAACCCACTTAAACAAAAATAAACACCGAATGAGATCAAAACACTCGCATAAACACAAAAAACACTGAATAATCGCACTAAACAAGCAACTATCGTATCCAAACACAAAGAAACATAAAAATACAAAGAAATCATAAAAAGAAACTCAATTAAACAAAAAAGACGCAATAAAATAAAAAAAAACACTCAAATAAACATAAAAACACTGAATAATCGTACAATAAATGCAATTATCGTACCCAAACACAAAGAAACACAAACAAAACACAGAAACCATCAAAAAAACTCAATTAAATAAAAAGACACAATAAAATAAGAAACACTCAAATAAACATAAAAAAAACACTTAATAATCGCACTAAACAAGCAATTATCGTATCCAAACACAAAGAAACACAAACAAAACACAAACCATCAAAGAATCTCAACTAAACCAAAAAAAGACACAAATAAGATAAAAAAAACCACTCAAATAAACACAAAAAAACACTGAATAATCGCACTAAACAAACAATTATCATACTGTAACGTGTTTTCTTTTTTATTTCATCATCGTAACACTTTCCCTCGTTCTTCTCTCCCGCAGCCCCACAAAAAGGTGCCCAGACATCCGATCAGAGTGGCGAAGTCCATTGACGTCATCTCCCGAATCGTCTTTCCTCTTGGTTACTTCATCTTCCTCTTCTACTTCTTCGCTACCTACAGGGGGTTTAATTGACATTTTCCTTCCTTCTCCTCCTCCTACTCCTCTTCCTCCTATTCCTCTTCCTGATTCCCTCCTGAGTGTGTGGTTCCCTCCTGTCATTCCCCTTCCCACCACACACCTGGTTTTGTCTGTCCATCTGTCTGTCTTGCCCTTCGTAGTCATCCAAATGTTTCACTGCAGTCTGTACATTACCAGGTTATTGTTATTATTATTATTATTATTATTATTATTATTATTATTATTATTATTATTATCATTATTATTATTATTATCCTCATCATTATTATTACAGTTGTTTTTCATCTATTTCTCCATATTTTCCCGTTTGTTATTCTTGTTATCTCTACATCTAGTGTTTATCAAGTTTGTTATCCTCCCTCTCCCTCTCCCTACCCTCTCCCTTTCCCTCTTCCTCTCCCTCTCCTTTCCCCATTCGAGACTTTCATTTACCGTTAAAAAAGAAACAAGGGTATTCGCATTTAAGATTATGATAAGTATAAACTCGAGGAGGTTGTTTTCTTCTTTCTTTGGCGGAGGATAAGGACGTTAGTTACTCACCTTTACCTGTTGTTACTCTGATTAATTAGTACTGTAGAAGTTTCCAATATCATCCTTACTTAAGCTGAGTGTTGTTGAGTCATTATTATTATTATTATCATTATTATTACTAGATTTTAAGTGTTATTCTGATTACGTTCTAAGTTGACAGTGATTCCGGTGAGAGAGAGAGAGAGAGAGAGAGAGAGAGAGAGAGAGAGAGAGAGAGAGAGAGAGAGAGTTTTCTAAGTTTTTTCCACCAGTAGAGTTATTATCAAGTATCACCTTCGCTTTCCTTGTTTCTTCATTTGTTTGTGTGTTGATATTGTTTGATCACTCAGTTCCAGCGCTTTCATTCATTGGTTAAGTGACGTTTCATAGGACAGACGCAACAGCCAATCACGTGCAGCAGAGTCATTGCACTTCAACCAATCAGAAAATAAGCTCAGAGTTTATAAAAAAAGATGCAGCAATATTCGAGTGAAGTACGATACACCTGCCCTCCCTCTCTTCCCTCTCCTTAACCCCACAGAAAATAGATTAAAAGAAACCAAAGAACAATTGACAATAAGGTACAACAATATGCAATTAAGGTACAATACTCTGATACCTTCTTTATCTTGCCTCATTTTGATATTTCCCTGGAATAGTAAGAAAATAAAACTAATAAAGACGAAAAGGATAAAAGCAAAGTGATTGATGGTTTACAATGCAATAATAACTTAATGTACCTATTTCGTACGATTTATTTAAACATGTACCATTAAAAATTCAATACGGAAATGAAACTGATAATATAGACAAGAAGAAAACGTATATTAGACACCTTTACCACCTTTACCGCCACCCTCCCCTACCCAGACTTACTAACATGTCAAAAGCCCCTTCCTCCCCTTCCCTCTCCCATTCCTCCCATTCTCCCTCTATGAGACTAATGATTCACCCAACCGTGTCTTAAAATCACAGGTAATTCGTTATATTAAGGTGAAAAGTCAAGAATCTGCGTATTTTTTTTTTTTTTTTTTACTTTCATTTCAAGATTTGCAATTCCTAGTTGTTTTGTATGATTATGTATCCTGAGTGTTATTATGTATACCTGATGGAATACACCTCACCTGGCTGTGTATCAATACCTGTGCTTAATTAGGAGAGATAATTAAACACTTCACAGGTAAATGGAACACGTCAGGTTGTTATTGTTGTTATTACTATTATGTTACAGAATGTTATTAGTATTACTGTCAGTTTGGATTTTAGTTAGCCAGAGATCATACAGGATTTACCAGATGTCTGTATTATCACTATTTGTCATATTATTAGTATTATTGTCATACTCGTGATACAGAAATATTTGCAGATTATAGTTGTTACAAGATTATTATTCTATTCTCATTAGTATTAAATCGTCAGTTATATTATTGTTTATTAGGAGACAGTTCTACAAGTGATTAGTCCTTGTCAAAGCCCTTACTACTACTACTTACTGTCATTAGTATTATTATCGATTATACTCATTTCTAGTCAAGGAAAAAATTATTGTACAAACTGCACCGGGTCTCCTCAACTCTCGCTGCCTGGCGGTGAAGGGGCTGCTGTGATGAACCTTGCCTCATCTCATTAATTAATCCTGAGGGAATACACCTCGCTCGCTTTTACGTAACCTCAGCCTTACCTGATGAAAAGTTGTTGAGCATTTTTATATACCTTACCTAACATAACATAAGAAATTTACCATGTAAAACTTAGCATAGCTAAACTTACCCCAAATTACTTTTTACAACCAGTAGTGAAAGTTACTCGTATTCTTTGAAATTGTACGTGATTATAATAATATTTTTACCAAAGGTACTGCATTTTTATGGAGAAAAGACAAAGACACCGAAGAAGAATCAACAAATCATTTATGTGGCCTTTGACCAAATAATACAAGGTAGTAAGTCACCAGTAAACGAGACTTGGTTTAGCTCCCCCTTCATCTGTGGGTTAGCGGGTGTCCGAGGCAACCCACAGCACTTCATCAGCACTAAATAGAACAACGGTGGTGGCTCATCACATCACACACACTCCACTCGTACAGGTTTCTGTAATCCACACTTTGGCAGCCACCGGGCGAGGCGAGCTGACAGACTGACACTAACCCGCCCTGGTGAAGAAATAACGGAGGTTTATATATTTTTTTTCTTTCTTCTTTTTGTCATTACGACCCCACAACCACCTCACCATAGTCGCTCTGCCTACATGTACTCACACCTGTTTGTATGTAGTAGGGCTCTAATTAGTCACCCGAGTTTACCTACATGTTGGGGTCTACTCTGCTAATTGGAGTTTACCTGTTCCCGCTAGTCCATTTTACCTGTCCGTAGGGTAACTCTGATAAGTGATGGAGTTCACTTACTTGTGTAGTTTACTCTGCTAATTAGAGTTTACCTGTTCCCGCTAGTCCATTTTACCTGTCTAGGGTGACTCTAATAAGTGACGGAGTTTACCTACCTGTGTAGTCTACTCTGCTAATTGGAGTGTACCTGTTGTGAATTTGATTAGTGCTTGAGTTCACCTATCGTGGGTTGACTCATTTTAGGCGTCCCGTCACTTCCTTCTTACCTGTTATAGACTGACTAGCGAATCTTCACTAAGTCCTTAGAGCATCAACCTGCCTTGGCTTCGGCTCATTACAGCTTCAAATCCGCCATTAATACCTTATCTATCACACGTTTTACCCTCGCTCTAGTTTTTACCCGTAGAGCCTTTCACTGTACATTGAATAAACCCGGCTAAGATTTTTAACATAGAGCTTTGACCCTCTTATGATAGCCTTTCTTGATCTCCAGTTTTTTAATCCCTCGTACAAGCTTTACTCCCTCTCGTATTTACCCGTCGAGGCTTCGTCCCCCGGAAGGAAGGAAGCGAAAGTGTGGAAAAAAGTCGAGATTTCAGAGTAGGGTGACCTGGACTGACAACGAGTGATCTTTTTCTGTGAGTGAAAGAGAGTATTCTATTACGTTGTTAATGAGAATACAGAAGGTTTAGTTTTAGTCCTTTTTATTCCCGAGATGCCGCGAGATTTTCAAGGGTAGTATGTGAGACGTTACTGATGCTCTGAGTTGCGAAGTATTTTAATATTACTTTGGGAGTGAGAGTACAGAAAGATAGAAAACCGTTTGCTTTTACTCTTTTTCCCGAGACACCGCGAGTATTTCAAAGGTGGTATATGAGAGATGACTGATCCTCGTGGTCTGAGCTGCAAAATGAGCTATACTTTACAAATATTTCGTTGGGAAGTGAAGAAAGACATTTTTCATATTTTTTTTCCTGAACACTGCGAGTAATTACTGATGTTCGTGGTCTGAATTACAAAGCTTTATTCTGTACAATCCTACGTATTACCAATAGTCTTCAGGGCTGTATATTGAAAGATCACTGGTGTTCGTGCTCTTTGCATAAACTATACTAAAAAGCATATTAGACCACAAAGTAATCAGTTGTATATGCAGCTTCATTTATTCGTATTAGACCACACAGTTATCAGTTATCTCTTGTCATTCAACTTGCTACCTTCTCATTTCGCTTCGCCTTACAGTCTCCAGCAAGGTATCCCTCATCCTTTCGCTTCCCCGATTCCTTGTTTACGTTACGCAATTGAAAAGAAAAAATGAAAACGTTACGAATTATACATCAAATTATTGCTTCGCCGATGTACACCTGTTTCTTGATTGATTGATATGTACCTGCCGTGTTTCACCTGTCCTTAATTGCTTCCAGGTGCGAGGAAGGTTATTTTTCTCCCCTGTATGTGACTCCGTTGCCTTTGTACATCCTTTTAACGGTATCCAGCGAAACATTTGAGTGGCGGCGTTGCAGTGAAGTCTCGAAGCGTCTGAGTGAACCCGTGAACCTGAACCGGCGAATCAGGAGCGCTAAAGAAAATTGACGGAAATCTAAAAACAAAAACACGTACATTATGGATTTTGGGTTGGAATTCATACCAAAGAACAAAAAGATTAGAAATATGTACAGGGAGGCGAGGGAGATAAAAGTTCATCTTGTGGTTTTTATGAGCAGTTTTGATGACTGTTCACTACACTCAACGAGGCTTCACTGCTTCACTGCTTCACTCGAACCACCGACGCTTATACCGTTTTCCGCGAGCTTGGAGACGGTGCGTGCGTGTGTGCGAGCTCTGGCTACCTGTTCGTTATGCCGCCACCGCCGCCGCCGCCTCCTACTTGTTATGTTGCTCTTCTTTGCTGTGAGCTTAAGTAACACGTGACTTATAGGCAGACTAGTTTTTTGCAGGTATTTCGCGTAATAATAAAAAAAAAGGTTCTATTTTTGTGACTTTCCAGCTGATCATATAAAGTCTAGTTTGATGAAAGCCATCACGGTCTTGTCGCCTTTTGTACCACATGATATTTTGTCAAGATGCGTTGTTATTTTGTGATATACGTGTGTAATATATGAAGAAGACAACAAAAAAAACAAGATGTTCAGGAAGATTTACTGCTATACCACTCACGTTTAAGCCTCTGTCCATTGTATGTATGTATGTATGTATGTATGTATGTTCATTTATTTTATAGGTTTTATTGGAAAAGACTTGTTGTATGCATGCACCACCACACGCACCACCACACTGACGCCACACGCCACACCACACATCCTCGTGTCATTCAGGTCATCGCCATTCCCACCCCCACCCATCTTTCCCCTCCCCCACCTGTCCCAGTAACGTAAGTCAATTGGAGCCTTACTTCACCCCCTTCCTGCCCCCCGTGGCCTGCAGGGTGCACGGGGGGTGGCCTCTCACTTCGCCGCCTCATGTTACTTTTTTACCTGATTCATGCGTCACATCTCATTCGTTAAGGAAAAAAGTTGAAAAAAATATATAAAGGAGAGCGATCTTGTAATAATGGTGAGTGCATCCCTTCCTCTCCCTCCCTCCCTCCCTCCCTTCCTCACTCCCTCACTGCTGCTACCTGTGCGTGGCCGTGAAATGTTACGGCCCCGCCGCGCCCCGCTCTAGCCCTGTCTTACACCCAGCCTAGCCCCGCCCCGCCCTACCCGCCCGCCCCGCTCACCCGCCGCGCAAGCTGTCCCCATCAAGGAGGCCGCACACGTCTCGTACACCCATCGTGCCTTTTTAGTTCTCTAACACGACCAGAAGACAACGCTGAATCACAGGGAAGCAACTCGACACGCCGCTGCCGCCGCCGCGCCGCGCCACGCCACGCGATTCAAAGCCGATATATTATTACAGCGCGGGACGGCGGGTGCCTTGACGCGACGCACTGCACTTCTCGGCAGGAGTCACGCCCGCAGGTTGCCGCCGCGTCGAGCCGTCAGTCCAGGACAGGCGTGCGGTCTTCGGGAGGTGCCGCTGCCGCACCCCAGTACCGCCGCCGCCCTCATCGCGCACCCAAGGTCCACGGGTCACCGCCGGTCAGCGCAGGTCACGCCGGCCAGGGAACGAGCACCATCCGCTGCGATGGCCGCCACATACTTTGGCCGGGTCCCTCTGCACGGATCGCGTCCCGCCGTGCCGCCGCGCCCTCCCAGTGCGGGAGGCTTTTCAGTTTGGACTGTTCTAGACATTGTTTTGTGCCTTGTCCCACGTGTATCTCATAAAGCTGCTCGCCACGGAGAATAAAACTAACAATAAACGCCCCGATGTATGTTCTTGATGAGGCTCGCGCAAGATTGCTTTAAGAAACCCGCGGAGCTTTGGCGGAAGGAAACTTTCAACACCGCGAGGAAAAGTGGGGGAGATGGAACTATTTCGTCCTTGATACTCTTCATTGCGTCACCGGCTCGCGGGCACACCCACGAGGCCTATTCTCCTCGACACGCCGCGTCCTCCCCGATGGCTCCATCACATCCTCGCCCGCCGCCCGCCGCCCGCCGCCACCTGACGCTGCATGTGTGTTGTCTTCATACCACTAATCTTGTTTGGTGGTGGTTCCTTTCTCTCTCTCTCTCTCTCTCTCTCTCTCTCTCTCTCTCTCTCTCTCTCTCTCTCTCTCTCTCATCTAGGAGATCGTAATCTTAGCCCAAACACACCCCACCACGTACTTGCCAGGAACAAGCGACGCAATCACCCTTGTGATTGCCGCCCGCCCGCCCGCCCGCCCGCCCGCCCGCCCGCCCAGCCCGCCCCGCCCAGCCCCGCCCTACCCCACCCGGCCCTACCCCGCCCCGCGCCGCGCCGGCAGCACAGGACCCGCACCGTAGTGACGCACGCACGCTTGCACACACCTTCCCGTGAATGCCTATCCCCGCAGCTCCTTTGCCGCTATCCTAGGGGGCGGCAAAGACTGTGAGGGAGAGGGCGTCCTGCAGTGTGTGGTGGCCGAGGGGGCGGCGGAGTGGCCTGCCAGCTTGTCCCGCCAGACCTGCCGCCAGCAGCTTGCAACAGCGCCCCGCGAGGCCAGGCCGCTACCGCTTCTAGGCAGCAGAGACGCATAGTGCAACACGACCCGCTAGTGAGCTGGTAGTGGTGAAGGCAGTGTGAGCGTGGCCCGGATTGGTCTGCAGAGTGAAGTGAGCGTGGACTTGCGACACGACGCAAGAAAATTTCAAGAGTGGCACACAGAAGCAGAGACTGTGAGAACATTTCTATGTGTTGAAAAGAAAATACTATTAATGAAATAAACTCAGAGATGCAAGACTGTGCTGGCTTTAGCATTCACACATGATATTGCAAGGAAAATGCATGGAGATTTTTCAGCCGTCGCAGTAGCTTTTAATGCCCAATACTACTCCATTCTGTGATCACAATATAACTTTTCCACTGGACGCCAATCCCTCCTCACGTTTGTTAATGTACAGGAAGAAAAGTTTATCGATATAGAACCCTTCGGGAGGTCCCCACGAGGCGCTCCCCGACACCTCTCATCACGTATGCAGGTTTGCGCTTGTGTATTCTGTATGTTCTCTTTATGTTCAGGTCTGTGGGCCCCGAGCGACTCCACCACCAACCAGCTGGTGTTTGCCGCCAACGCCAGTACCCGCGCGTCACTCGTCTCGCCCAAACATTCCTTTCTCATGAATGCTCACAAAATTTTCACCGCGTATTCAGGGCGGTGTGTTGAAGACAAACGTCTGCCGTACGCACACGCCACATGCCTGTACCCTCAGCACACCAAACCCAACACACCCAAGTCTGCTGCTTGTGTCCCGCGCAGCAACACCACCTCCCACTTGGACCTCTGTAGGGACACAGGACACCACACTGCAACACACACACACACACACACACACACATGTCCCGGAGACACGGCAGCTGCTCGCCGCCTGGGTTCCACTGGTGCGCACATACGTACGTACACACACATCCCACTCTTCCTTTCCCTTAGAGACTATCATAGTGAGTGTCGGGAAGGACTCGCCCGGAGCGCACAGGCCCCGTTCCCCCTCGCTATGTTCGATTAGCGAGCTTCGGTCCTACCGGTAACAAGGTGTGCAGAGAGGAGCGTCTGCCTTCCAGCCCGTCCCTTCGCGGCGAGGGGCAGGTGGGGGAGCTGCGGCCTTACACTTGCCTCCCGCAACTGGAGAAAAGGGACACTGAGAAATAATGCATAACGGAAATAAAGAATGAGAGTCACGGTCCGGGCTGCGGCCCCTCGAGAGTGCCGAGCTAACGTCTGTCACCGCGCTGGGGTGGATCACGCCGAGTGTCTAGAGCGTCAGCAGACAGAGGCAGTGCCCGGCGCCGCCCCGCAGGACGAGGCCGTCAGGAAGCACGATTAGAAAGCGCCAAGCCGCCGCGCGTGTCTGTCTGTCTGTCTGTCTGTCCAGCAGGAACTTAGGTGCAGAACGCGAGTGTAAGCCTTGAGATCCAATACTGGATATTAAACGTAACAGCGAGTTAAGTGAATGTTGAGAAAATGAACCTGGCGAGAGTCATGTTGAGGCATCATGCACGTCAGCGCCCACGGCCCCCTGCCCCCCTGATTCCCTCGCACACCACCGTTGGCGAGCGTCGCTGACGGCTGCTGGAAGGCAGTCTGTGTATACTTGAGAGGAAGAAAGTTGCCATTATCTTTTAGGGATGAAAACGTTATCACACAACACGCCTCACTAGTCCTTACGTTAGCCCACCTCTTGTTATTTTAGGCATCGCCCCGCGCCAGGCACGTCACGACTGCACGTGTGGGCAGCACCACCTAGTGTTACCACTGCTCCACACACACACACACACACACACACACACACACACACACACACACACACACACACACACACACACACACACACACACACACACACACACACACACACACACACACACACACACACACACATATATATATATATATATATATATATATATATATATATATATATATATATATATATATATATATATATATTATTTTATGGTTTGATGTCCATGATTCAATTTTCTCCCAGTTTTTATAAGCAGCACCTTGGTAGACACGCCGCCAAGAGTACTTGAGATCATGTTCATGCCAGGGGCCGTAGCCTGATCCCCTGCAATACGCCGTCGCCGAATCCAACCGCCACATTACTCACTCACCTCCATCTCATTATCACGCATCCAAGTTGGGGACCCGCGCGACGCAGACCAGCCCGCAGCCTTCTCCCGCCGCCGCCACGCCGGGCCACTGTCACGTGATAATTAACCAACACTGAGCCGCGAGGCGCTGGCCCTCGTGGAGGTCATTGTTGACTCACGCATCTTTGGGATACAAGTCATCAAAACAGACTTGCAGCAATACTATGTACTTATTCTACAACAATGGTCGTGCCGGCGCTGGCCGCGGCGCGGGCTGCGTGGGTGGGGCATGCCCTGCGCGGGTCTCCTCATGCCGTTCTCTCCTGTAGGTTGTTCCGAATCTAAAGAATAAAGTTTATATGGATTGTGTATGTGTTGTTGTTTTCTGTTGAGATTTATATGGAAAAAAATATGACATGTTTTCTAAAAAAAAAGATATATATGTATATTATATGTTTGTATACTTGTTACGTAATGGGTAATGTATACTGACGTATACTGCGAATCTGAAGGATAACAAGTAACTTACTACATCACAAATACTTATTGTTATTGTTCCGAAGTGTTATGACACGACTAACTGGCTGCTGAGATAATGTGTCTCGTCATCCACCGACACTCGTACCGCTCTAGACACCAGGGCCAGGGGAGTGTTCAGGACCCCGTAACGAGCCATGCAACACACGCCCCGCTCTGACGGTCTCTGCATGCTCTCCGCCACTCCGAGCGTCCTGCCACACTCCACATACCACAACACTCCTTAAAATATCTCTTAAAAATGCCCAGCACGGAAGTCTGCCTATCGCACAGAAGCAGTAATAAGACAGAAGAGGGTACATGAAATAAAAATAGTTTACTTTTGATCTGTGGCATCCATTGGTAACAGACACACAGATTCTTCCCGCCACACTCAGCGCCAGGATAACTCTCTCTCTCAGCCTCCATCCGTCTCTTCCTCCCGCCGAAATAAAGGTAATGGAAAGCCGCACCTAAATATTGTACTACGTAATGTTAGATCTCGGGAATGAAATATAGGAAAGCGTAAACTTAAATTACCGTGAACTTTTGTAAAATGAATACTCTTCTATAACTACTACTACTACTACTTCTACTACTACTACTACTAGTAGTAGTACTACTACTACCGCTGCTATGTTGTTTTATCTATGCCTGCAATATCAAATTTGTTTTCTACTATATTTTTCGTACCACTACTACTGTTACTATTCAATATTACTTTAGTTCGTGTGAAGCTAAATCAGTCCTTCTTCTTTTTCTTCTTCTTTTTCTTCTTCTCCTTCTCCTTCTATTAAGTAAATGAACCCTTATCCATGATTGGCTAATGGTATGAGAAGAGGCTTTCTGATTGGCGGACTGGAGCGAGGCTTAGCCAATAAATTACATTAGACGTGACAAAACACTCGGAATCCAGCGATTGTTATTATTATTAATATTATTATTATTATTATTATTATTATTATTATTATTATTATTATTATTATTATTATTATTATCATTATTATTATTTTTATTATGCTTTTCTGTACTTACATGAAGAACAGAACATTAGAGATAAAAACATAATTAGAAACCCGTTACGACTCCAAGGAAAACGAGACAAGAGCGCGCTTCTGAAACTGTTTCGAGCAGCCATTGTTATTACGCTGATCAAAAAAGAAAAAAAAAGAAAAAAAAATTATGATAAAAAGACAAAAAAATATTGTTTCTACCTACCTATTCTGTTGACACATTCTCCCGAGTCAAAAGCAACACGTTAATATTATTATTCTAACCACACACGATCGTCCTAATACGATGAAATATGATTAAAAGAATACTTCATTACTAAGAGACACATGGTTGAGACACGATTCATTGCTTTCTTTCCGTCATGGTTCTCTTTTAATAATAATATTAATAATGTAAATGTCTTATCATGTGATCATTTCCTATTCCTTTTATGTATATAATATAATATAAAAAAAAAGATGTATATAATTTTGCATTAAACGCCCTATTCTACAGTCCACTGGTGTGTTTCTTTGCCCTGCTTTTTGTTTTCTTCCTTTTTGTCGAATCTCTCACAAAAAAAAATAAAGATAGAAAAAATATATATATATATATATATATATATATATATATATATATATATATATATATATATATATATATATATATACATATATACATATATAGTCATATATATATATATATATATATATATATATATATATATATATATATATATATATATATATATATATATATATATATATATATATATATTTATGGTGGGAGGCGAGATCCAAATTCCATGCCACGTGACGTCACTGTAAAGGAGGATCAATATGGCGCTGGTTAGAAGGTGAGTGTGAATTTCCATCTCTATTTTTCACGTATATTCGTGGTACACGTTGCGCGTAATTGATTCATGAATCACTGTAGGCTTTGTGTGTTAAGTTTCAAGCAAGTACGAGAAGAATTAGCAGGAAAACATGATGGATACGAAGGCCTGTGTGGGGCAGGACGACGACGACGTGGCAAGCGGTGTTGGTGTTGGTGGTAGGAATCTTTGTAGTGCTCTTTTATGTTAGGTTTCTGCCATATCACAGGACTTCGATGTTTTTAAGGGTGCACATTATTACTCAGATGCTGCAAGATTATTCCCTTGAAGTGGAGATAAGTACTTGTTTTGCTAGTAATGACACCTCTGTCAGTTCATGAGCTCCCGAGTTGAATCATACGAACACTGCTTCGGTTATCTCTTCTCCCTACTGATTATTCACCACGCCTTTCATCTTTCTATTTCGTGTTAATTGCGTCATTAGACAGTTATGCATTGTGTCCTACTGACTGTTGATAATAAAAATCAAGCTTGAATGTAGCGCTAGGTTTGTCATTTGCGTGGAAGCTGCAAGGCAAAGCTATATGGTGTTGGCTGCTGTTCGAACCCTTGTCTTATTGTTTGATTCATGATATCCGTGTATATTATGTATTATGTTCATGCATAGTTTGGTTTCTTTGTGTTCGTTGTATTATCATTGCAAATATTCCTTTGGAAGCTTTGGACACAAGCTGTGTTGTGAAGGTAGGCGAGGTTTTGAAATGAGTAACTTGTTCCCTCGGAAGTGTCATTTAGCAAAACAGTTTAATATTTTATTTAAAATAAGTTAGATACAAAAAACTAATGGCGCAGGTACATAGATAGAAGACGTATTACAGTACTGAAAGATAAAAAAAAAAAAAAGTCAAATGAAATTAAAATGTATAACCTTCAGCTTGACGCCTTGTTCACTCATTGTGATATCTCGTAATTACCATATACAAATTTTGATTAGAAAGGAAATACTTCATATTATCTAGCATGTCTACACCTTATAATTCTTCATAATTGTTATTAACAGACAGGCTGTTGGAAGGGAAGGCTCAAGTACGTGCCCAGGGCACCATCTTATTCACGGGTCAAGGGATGGAAGCGACAGTGCCCCCTGGAGTTCGTGCCAGCGAATGTTAAACTGGGAGTGTCAATCATGACGCAGGGAAGGAAGGACTCGCACATCTCGCCTCACATTTCCATGCTTGTGTGCGAGAAAGACACGCCTCAGACACTCCCTATGAATCTTTCCGGCAGTGAGGTGTGTATCGAAACTTAGAAGTCACGTATGATTAATGGCTTTTTCTTGTTAAGTACTGACATAGAACATATCAGTCATTGTCGTGATGCAAGATTCAAGTGAAATTTAAAGCGAGACGAAAGACAGAAAAATCTTCAACACCCAGACAGAAGAACCACGCTGGGGGTTAGTGGGGAGCAACGGCGCACTCTGCAAAACTTGTGAAGAGCCGAGATATACCACGCGAAGACGAACGGATTTATAGGTATGAACTAATGAATGCTTACATTGGATTAGCTAACAAGAGAGTGAGTGAGAGGGACAGAGAGAGCGTGAGAGGGAGAGACAGAGAGTAGGAGGGTGTATGAGTGAGTGTGTGAGTTAGTGAGAGGGACAGAGAGAGAGAGAGAGAGAGAGAGAGAGAGAGAGAGAGAGAGAGAGAGAGAGAGAGAGAGAGAGAGAGAGAGAGAGAGAGAGAGAGAGAGAGAGAGAGAGAGAGAGAGAGAGAGAGAGAGAGAGAGAGAGAGAGAGAGAGAGAGAGAGAGAGAGAGAGAGAGAGAGAGAGAGAGAGAGAGAGAGAGAGAGAGAGAGAGAGAGAGAGAGAGAGAGAGAGAGAGAGAGAGAGAGAGAGAGAGAGAGAGAGAGAGAGAGAGAGAGAGAGAGAGAGAGAGAGAGAGAGAGAGAGAGAGAGAGAGAGAGAGAGAGAGAGAGAGAGAGAGAGAGAGAGAGAGAGAGAGAGAGAGAGAGAGAGAGAGAAAAATATGTGGGGAGTTTCTCAGCAGAGTAAGTGAAACGTGGCTGTCTCACCCTAGAGTTTTTGAAGAGTGCATGGACAATATTTGCTGCTTCTGTTGCTACTACTACTACTACTACTACTACTACTACTACTACTACTACTACTACTACTACTACTACTACTACTACTACTACTACTGCTGCTGCTGCTGCTGCTGCTGCTGCTACTGCTACTGCTACTGCTACTACTACTACTACTACTACTACTACTACTACTACTGCTGCTGCTGCTGCTGCTACTACTGCTACTACTACTACTACTACTACTACTACTACTACTACTACTACTACTACTACTACTACTACTACATTTTTTTTATGTCCTGGCCTATAGCTCCTGAAGGTAACTTGAAAAGTATTGGAAGTACTGTTCAACTTCCAACCATTAGTGGTGCAGGAAATTTTATTGATAGTAGTACCCATATTAGGGCCCATATCACCACCCAAGCTCATCTTTGGTGTAACCACCTACAACAGCGTTTCCGAATCTTTTCCTACCATAGCACCCCCTGTTGTCGTGTCTAAGGAGTTCAGCACCCCCAACTAAAATCTTGTTATTAGAAGGATAAAAGAAAGCGAAGTGTGTGCATCACTTCCCAGCACCCCTATAATTGATTTCAGCACACCCAGAGTGCTAGCTCCCCAGGTTGGAAAACGCTGACCTAGACCCTGGGTATCATGGTGACATGTTGGTGATTTTAAACTACTCGACAAATGGCAAAGTGTCAAGGCGATACATGGTGGATTTCAACCTACGCGTGGACGTCTGCCCGATCCCACGCTCACCACCTTATCCACTATGCCACCACCTCCCTATACTCTTGTTATTCTCTCTCTCTCTCTCTCTCTCTCTCTCTCTCTCTCTCTCTCTCTCTCTCTCTCTCTCTCTCTCTCATTTTTACTCAGTCTGTCCTGAATTATAAATGAAAAAATAATATCGAGAAGTACAAACAACACCGTGGTACAGTGCATATATATTATAAAGTATATGATGAATAGATAAATTAATAAATAAATAGATAAATAAATAAATAAACAACCACGATTTTCCGCAATAATATTTTCTATAATGCGATTCTTCACTATATGATTCTTCTCGATAATATTTTCTGCGATGCGATTTTCCACGATAATATTTTTCACGATGCGTTTTTTCACGATTCGATTTTCCACGATAATATTTTCCACAATTCGATTTTCCACGATAGTATTTTCCACAATTCGATTTTCCACGATAATATTTTCCACGGTTCGATTTTCCACGATAATATTTTCCACGATAATATTTTCCACGGTTCGATTTTCCACGATAATATTTTCCACGATTCGATTTTCCACGATTCTGTTTTCTATGATAATATTTTCCGCGATGCGATTCTCCACGATAATATTTTCCACGATAATATTTTTCACGACAATATTTTCCACGATGCGTTTTTCCACGAAGCGATTCTTCGATAACGAAGCGGTCGAAAACTTTGACAAAACTATTTTAATTCTACTTTCTTGGGTCGGTACTGGGCAGAACCCTTCCTCCCCAAGGGTCCATCCCAGTCCCGAGAGTGTGAGAGCAGTGACGAGGCAACCTTGCCGCGCCTCACACGGATCGCCATGAGCAATGACCCGCCACACACCACGCCCCAGCCACTGTCATGAAGTGAGTCCTCTCACCAGTAGAGGTCCCTCCTCGTCCTGCCAATGTCTGGTTCATAACGTACAGCGTGCCACACACCACACCCCCAGCCACTGACATGAAGGGAACCCTTTCACCCCTGAAGGACCCCCCTCGTACTGCCAGTGTCTGGTGTATGGCGCCCAGCGTGCCACACACCACACCCCAGCCACTGACATGAAGTGAGTCCTCTCACCCCTGAAGGACCCCCCTCGTACTGCCAGTGTCTGGTGTATGGCGCCCAGCGTGCCACACACCACACCCCAGCCACTGACATGAAGTGAGTCCTCTCACCCCTGAAGGACCCCCCTCGTACTGCCAGTGTCTGGTGTATGGCGCACAGCGTGCCACACACCACACCCCAGCCACTGACATGAAGTGAGTCCTCTCACCCCTGAAGGACCCCCCTCGTACTGCCAGTGTCTGGTGCATGGTGCACAGCGTGCCACACACTACGCCCCAGCCACTGGCATGAAGTGAGCCCTCTCACCTCTAAAGGACTCCCTCGTACTGCCAGTGTCTAGTGCATGGTGCACAGCGTGCCCTCGTTCATGGCGATTTATTCAGCCCAGTGCTACCACAATCAAGAGACACCCTCCACCAGACTCTATGGAAGGAGCTCTTATTTCCCTATAAGGACTCCCCCCTCTGGTCAACATCTGGTGAAAGGTAGACATTGATCCCTTGCTTATGGCAACTCCTTGCCTAGTATGAGGCACTGCAAGTGGATGATTATCAATGAAGCTTGAGGCCACAAAGGAAAAGAAGGACCTGCTGCCAGTTCCCTGCCTTGGGCCCCAGGCGGGACCCAACAGCCACCTTCTCCCCCAGTGCGGCGCCCAAGGCCGTCAAGGCCCTCAACGAATTTTGGCCGAACTTTTTTTCAATCTTCATTTTGATTTTGATCCGAATAGAAAATCATCGATTGCAAGTGAAAAACGAGGGTGTTTGAAAATTGTGGAAAATTAAGGTGATCAGTGAAACAAGACAAGGCAGCTTTGCATCGCTTAGTATAATATAAGGAGTGTGTACCTTGCACGTCTGTTGCCCGTGAATATCATGTGTGAGTATCGCGCGCGCGTGTGTGTGTGTGTGTGTGTGTGTGTAAGGGTTGGGTGGGTGGGTTAGATGTGTTTCACTGTTTGATCTGCTGCAGTCTCTGACGAGACAGCCAGACGTTACCCTACGGAACGAAATCAGAGCTCATTATTTCCGATCTTCGGATAGGCCTGAGACCAGGCACACACCACACACCGGGACAACAAGGTCACAACTCCTCGATTTACATCCCGTACCTACTCACTGCTAGGTGAACAGGGGCTACACGTGAAAGGAGACACACCCAAATATCTCCACCCGGCCGGGGAATCGAACCCCAGTCCTCTGGCTTGTGAAGCCAGCGCTCTAACCAATGAGCTACCAGGCGTCTGTGTGTGTGTGTGTGTGTGTGTGTTAGTGGAGGGGAGAGGGATGATGTGATGTGTGTGCAGGACGGACGAAAGAGACTTTATTAGGCTGATATTTTTAGGGTTTGTTCCATTTATAAGATTTGTGTATGAAGTAAGTTTGATAAAGTCTTGATATTAAATGAATAATAAAAAAAAATCCACTAATACTTTCCAGCCGAACCCAACTCTCTCTCTCTCTCTCTCTCTCTCTCTCTCTCTCTCTCTCTCTCTCTTTGTTGGGGACGCAGGATTAAAATTCCCTGCCACGTGACGTCACTCTAAAATAAATATGGCGCTGGTTAGGTGAGTGTGAATTTTCCTCTCTATTCTTCACGTATTTTCTTGGTACGCGCATACTGTAGCCACGGAGAGTTGTGCGTAAGTGATACATGAATCACTATAGGCTCTTGAGTGTTAAGTTTCTAGCAACTACAATGAAAATTAAATTGGAAAGCTTGATAGATAAGAAAGCATGTGTGTGGGCAGGAGGACGACGTGGCAAGGTGGTGGTGGTGGTGGTAGGAATCTTTGTATGTAATCAAGTTTCAGCTCTATTACTGGACTTTTGTGTTGTTTTCAAGTGGTGCATATTATTACTAAGATGCTGCAAGATTATTCCCTTGAAGTGGAGATAAGTGTTTTGGCTAGTAATGACCATTCAGTGTTAGTTCATGAGCTCTCGAGTTAAATCATGTGAACACTGCTTCGGTTATCTCGCCTCAATACCCACCATAACTTTCCTCTGCATGCATACCTGATTGTACTAGTCAAGTGATCCCCACTCTGTTGTTTCCTCAGCCAGCCTGACCAGGTCCATAGCACTACATCCATATATTTGATTTTCTGTCTTCCTCTAGATCTTGTACCTTCCACTCTTTCGGATAACCAATTTGTTCACAGTCCATCTGCTGTCATGATAATGTCCAACGTCTAATTGCTTTTTCCTTAGTTTTCAGTAGCCTTATCTGCACCCCATTTCTTCTAATCACTTCTTCAGTAGAGTCCAGGGTATTCATAACATTTTACTCTAAAAAAAAAAAAAAAAAAAAATGCTGCTTCAAGCCTTTTATCTGTTGTCTTCTTCACTGTCCACGTCTCACAACCATATACGTAATAAAATTGACCATACATAACATCAATCACGTTTTTATTTCTGTTTACATTTGGCATTTTCTGAAATTATGCCCCCTAAATATTGGAAGTTTTCAACTTGTTTAGTATTTCTGCCTTTACACTAATTCTTATTTAGTGTCTCACTTCTCTTGGTTATTTCCATAACTTTAGTCTTTTTTGTATTTATCTGTAGTCTTCTACACGACTCGTTTAGGGCAATTGCAGCTTTGTTCATAATCAGCAATTAGTTTTGTCAGCAACATATCTTATATTAATGATGTTTCTGCCACTAATTTTAATACCATCCATGTTTTCCTCTTCCATACATTTCTAACCATACAATGAAAATAAATCGGGTGACAGTGCACATCCTTGTCTCACTCCTCTGTTTATCCCACTTAGTTTTTACATATTCAATTGTCACAGCCAACTTTTTATCTCTATATAAATTTGATAGTAATCATATGTCCTAGTCATTTAGTCCAATCCCCTGCAGCATACAAATAAAGTCTTTATGTCTCACCATATCAAAAGCCATCTCAAGGAACACTTAACACATACAGTATAGATATCCTTCTGCATTTCAGTTATCCTTTCTGTAACTGTTATCAGAGCAAAAATTGCATTAGCTGTGCCTTTTCTTTTTCTGAATCTATACTGTTCTTCCAATACTCAGCTGTCTATCTTCTGCCTTATTTATGGTTCTAATAACAGTGTAGATTATCTTACTGAGCTTGCTCATAATACTGATGGTTCAGTGTTTTTTACATTCTGATGTTCATTCTTTCTTCATTATGGTAATAATAGTTGACTCTCTCATCCTCTCTAGTATATACCTGGTGTTATTATATCATTAGCCA
Organism: Portunus trituberculatus; assembly: GCF_017591435.1. Classification (NCBI taxonomy): domain Eukaryota; kingdom Metazoa; phylum Arthropoda; class Malacostraca; order Decapoda; family Portunidae; genus Portunus; species Portunus trituberculatus. The sequence continues at coordinate 2,908,946 of NC_059276.1, forward strand.
TTCGTGTCATCTTCTCCGTTGAAGTTTAATCCTCTCCAAATTATCGTATAGCGGTTTAACCCACTACAAGGGTAGTAGCATAGCTGTACAAGTGGTCACAGGCTAATTCAGATACTCAGCGTGCATGTGAGCATATGAAGGACAACACAACCCTGGGACCAGGAGCACTAACACACATTTTACACACACACTATGTAGTGTAGTGGTTAGCAGACTTGGCTCACAACCAAGAGGGACCGGGTTCGAATCCCAGGTAAGGCAAATGGGCGAGCCTCTTATTAATGTGTAGCCCCTGTTCACCTAGCAGCAAGTAGTTATGGGATGTAACTGAAGTAGTTGTGGCCTCGCTTTCCTGGTGTGTGGAGTGTGTTTTGGTCTTAGTCCTACCCGAAGATCGGTCTATGAGCTCTGAGCTAGCTCCATAATGGGGAAGGGTGGCTGGGTGACCAGCAACAACCATGGTGAATTACATTTGCTGATGATTCACATTTATCTCCTCAGGTCACGTCCACAATTGGGGCAGTCACGTTCCAGCACCCTCAAGAATGAGTGAAACCCCCTATCCTAACACCTAGTGCAGACCATAAGGCTTGGCACTGTAAGTTCTTTCCCCGCACTTCTTCCTCTCTGGTGAAAAACAGAACATATGCTTTCTGCCATTTCACCAGGGTCCTACAATCACAGTTTTTACATTAACACCTCCTAAGTATGCACTGATATGTCTAAAGTATGATACCTGATGAGAGGACAGACTCTAGCCTAGGTAAGACTGGAAAATTAATTTAGTTTGGCTGGCTGCGGTGGCTATAATGGCAGCGCACGGTTTAGCTCTTCTCCTTGCCTGACCACCTAACCACGGGCGGGATTTGAATTGGGGAATCCGAGAGGGGTTCAAAACACTTCATGTAGCATTCATTACTATTTGCATCGTTACAATCAATCCATCCAGTTTTCTTTCAAAGTTTTTCTTATTTCCTCTTTCATTATTATAAACTGTTATATATTGTTTCCATCTTCCAAGAACTTCCTCAAGTTCCATTAACATGTTTCCTTGTTTATCTTTTGTAGTTGAACTTTTTGTGGGTCTCTTAATTTCATTAATCTCTCTTACCTTTTCATACATCTATATAGAATTTGTTTTTTCCAGTTGTTCTTTCAACCAATATTCTTTTCTCTTTGCATCTCTGCTTCACTTCTCTGTCCATTTCCCTATACCTGTCCAGGGTTCCTTTTCAAAAGTCGTTTTTTGTCGATCAGGTTCAATATACGAGTAGCTATATGTCTTCTATCATCCACCTTTGCTTTGCTCTCCATCTCTCACAAGCCACCATTTCTTCTACAGTCCTTAACAGAGCGTTTTGGGAATGTTTCTATTCCCCTTATATTTCGTCTTCTTCCTCTTTGTATTTAATGTTATTAGATCTAATTATGCATTGTGTCCTAGTGGTGATAAGCTTGAATATAACGTTGGATTTGTCATTTGCGTGGAAGCTGCCAGGCGAAGCTATATTGGTGTGTTAGCTGCTGTACGAACACTTGTCTTATTGTTTTTAAGTGCTATTTTATTCGTAATTTCCATGTATATTATGTTCATGCACAGTTTGGTTTCTTTGTGTTCATTATATTATCATTGCAAATATTCTTGGGAAGCTTTGGACACAGTCTTGTGTTATGAAGGTGCACGAGGTTTCAAAATAAGTAAGATGGAGCTCATTCCCTTGTATGGGTCATTTTGCAAGTTTAACATTTTGACAATTTATTTAAGTTAAGTTAGATACTAAAAAGTAGAGTGACTGGTATACAGATAGAAGATGAATTGCAGTACTAAATTGGAAAGGAAAGACTCAGTATAATTTATATATAGTGTGTCCACACCTTATGATTTCTCATAACAACTATTTATAGGCAGGTTCATGAAAAGTAAGACTCGGGTACGTGTCCAGTGGGACGTCTTGTTCATGGATCTAGGGATGGAATCAACAATGCTATCCAGAGTCCGTGCCTGCAAGTGTTAGCTGGGAGTGCCAATCATGACAAAGGGAAGGAAGGACTCACACATCTCGCATCACATTTCCAAGCTGGTGTGCGAGAATGAATGAAGTGGGTTTTGAAACTTAGAAGTCACGTAAGAATAATAAAACTTTTTCTTGTCTAAGGATGGCAGTTAGGCAGACATCTTTTACTATATCATGAAAATAATAAGACAAATGATCCCTCATTTATCAAGATTTATAATTTAGTGTGTTCTTTACGATTCTTTCTTCCAGTTTTGTGGTGCAGCATGCTGTGCTTTGACTATTTTGGTCTTTGGCTGCCATTGTGGTGCTGTGTGTGTGTATCTAGGTCAGATTGGTACATTAGTAGATTTATTGAATCTATTTTATTTAGTAAATATTCAATTTACTTCATATGCAAATTTCATAATTAAATCCAACAATACCAAGAACAACCCTCTAAAGTTTCCTTGATTTATTTCCAGTAGGAGTGTTGTGAGTTTTGTGGTTGGTTTTACTTGGCAATGTAAATGTACTAGCTACGTCTTTTATATCTAGGAAAGTTGGTTTAGAACAGGGATTATCAGAATGGTTGATATCGAGCCACAGGAGTGATGAGATCATCCAAAGGGTCCATGAATCACCAGGGGATCAGTGTATATTTAATGTTGAGTCAAAGAGGACATTAAGCTTCCCTTTTGAAATTTTTTGGTCATTTGTGAAAATTTGAAGAATATCAGCATCCACTAGATTTACAAAAAAATTATTAATTTCCTCAATTCAGATCGAGTTCATTTTCTCAGTAAATCTTCAGAAATTTCCTTAGTTTTGGTAACACTACCTTCAAACGAGGCCTCAATATATTCTCTTACTGTGCTACTTTTTTTCTTTTTTCATCATGCAGCATCTCTTTTACTATTGCTACTATTACTACTATTAAGCCTTGTAATAATATTGATTTTGGTATTGGCATTTTATTTTCTTGTTGAATAAAAAACAAGGCTGCTAGGGGGTCAACAGAAAATCTAAAACTTTATTGGGGGTCGAAGAGCTAAAAAATTTGAGAAACCAAGATTTAGAAGTTGTAGTATCTTGTTATATAATCTAAGGTTATAATGAATTTTACTATAAGTTATTTATGTAACCTCCATGTAATATTTTATTGGACTTAACACTCTCCTTTTGGTAAGAAAGAGATAAAGTTTACTCTCTCTCTCTCTCTCTCTCTCTCTCTCTCTCTCTCTCTCTCTCTCTCTCTCTCTCTCTCTCTCTGTGTGTGTGTGTGTGTGTGTGTTTACTTAGTTGTGTTTACCTAGTTGTATTGTACATGGTTTCAGCAGGGCTCATAGTGTCCTGTCTCCATGTCTTCATTTATCCAATTTTTCCTTAAAGTTATGCACATGTGCAGTAACAACTTCATTATTCAATGCATTCCATTTCTCCACCGTTCTGTGTGGAAAATTGTATTTTCCAATATCCTTCACACACAGCCTCATCCTAATCATCTTTACATGTCCTCTTGTCCTTCCATCTTCTATCACCAGCACCAGGTCTTCCTTTTCTGTCTTTTCAATGCCATTGACTATCTTGTACATTGTTATCAGGTCTCCTCATTCTCTTCTATCTTGTAAGGTTGGTAGTCCCATTTCCTTTAGTCATTCCTCATATGTTAGGTCCTTTAGTTCCATCACCATCTTTGTAGCAATCTTCTGTATCTGTTCTAATCTTCTTACATCTTTTTTAGAACTCGGAGACCACACCATAGCTACATATTCCAGCTTTGGCCGTATCATGCTTGTGATAATGTTTTTCATCATATCTTTGTTCATGAATTGAAATGCCACTCTTATATTAGTCAACATTTTATATGATAATCCAAATATCTTGCTTATGTGTTTTTTAGGGTTCAAATTTTCATTTATAATCACTCCCAGATCTTTTTCCTCTTTAGTCTTCATTATTTGTTCCTCTCCCATCTGATAGTTCCATATAGGCCTTCTTTTGCTCTTTCCTAGTTCCCTTATGTGACATTTCTTGGCATTGAACTCCAATTTCCACTTCTTACTCCACTCATAGATCTTGTTTATATCTTCCTGTAACAGCAAACAGTCCTCCTGGGTTTTGATAACTCTTAGCAGCTTTCCATCAGCAAATAGATTAATGTAACTGTTTATCCCATTGTGAATGTTGTTTACATAAATCTTAAACATAATGGGTGCTAACACTGACCATTGTGGCACTCTGCTTGTTACTTTATCCCAAGATGAGTATGTATCTCTCATCGCAGTTTTCATCTCCCTATCCTTCAAATAATCCCTTGTCCATTCTAACAAAGTTCCTCACAGTCTTCCTATGTTCTCTAGTTTCCAAAGTAGTCAGTCTTCCATGAGACTTTATCAAATGCCTTTTATATGTCCAGGTATACTATGTCTACCCATCCATATCTGTCTTCCAGTCCTATTATTCTCAAGTAGAAGCTTAATAAGTTCGACACACATGACCATCCTGTCCTGAACCCAAATTGTCTGTTCGATATGACTTGTTCTTCCAGATGTTTAATCCATTTTCTTTGATAATTATTTTACTCAACTTTCCTATAACACTTGTGAGTGACACCAGTCTGTAATTTAATGGCTCAGTTGCCTTTCCTCCTGTAAATATTGGTATTACGTTGGTTCTTTTCCATTCTAGTGGAACTTTCCCTTCATTTAGTGAACTTGTAATTATTTCCCAATTTGGATCCAGTAGTTGCTCTTTACATTCTTTAAGCACCCAGCCTGAAACACCATCTGGCCCCATTACTTTTCTGACATCCAAATTATCCAGTGATCTTCTAATATCCTCTTTGTGCACTGTGATTTGATGTAATCTTATTAGGTTCTGTAAAATCTTCTACAGTGAACACCGTTTTGAAGCTCTCATTCATTATTTCAAACATTTCCTTCTCTGTTTGGTATGTCTTTTAATTAATTTTTCCATTGTTTCCTTGTTCTTCATTTTGCCATTTATAAATTTGTAGAAAGGCTTGGGTTCATCTTTGCTTGTACTCACCACTTGTTTCTCAAAGTTTCTTTTTTCCTCTCTCCTTACCCTAATATATTCATTTCTCACATCCTTATGCTGCTGTCTGTTATTGTCATTTCTCTGCTATATGAGCTGCTTCCAAGCTTTATCTTTTATCTTTTTAGCTTTTATGTATCTAGCATTGTACCAAATGTGTATTTTTTCTTAACACTATAAAAAGGTACATATTTCTTTACTCCTTTGTTATATTTCTGTAAGAATATTTCATATCTTCCTTGAATTATCCTTTCATACATAATGTCTCTCCATTCAATGTCAGCAAAAAAGTTCCTTAATTTTTCAAAATCTGCTCTTACTTAATTCAATCTCTTTTTTGTAGTAATCTCTGTAACTTATCCCTTCCTCCTCCTGTATTTCCAGCTCCAATGTCACATGATAACTTCTTCCCATTGGACTAAGGTATTGTATATTAGGAGAGGGCTCTGGTTTCTTTGTGAATACTAGGTCAAGCAATGATGATTCTTCTTCCCCCCTGTACCTTGTTGACTCCTCCACCCACTGGTCCATTGTATTTACCATAGTCAACTGTAACACCTCTTCATTCCACTGTCCAGCATTATCCATTACTTCCATCCCTCTCCAGTTTATTTTTTTTACAGTTAGTCTCCAACAAAAAGTACTCTTCCATCTCTTCTCAACATATTATCTAAGCACTTAATCACCTCTCTTTGCATATCTTTATGTTGCTCAGTTCCCCATGTATTTGTCTTAGGTGGCACATATGTGACTATGATTTTTCTTTTTTTCAATTCCTGTTTTGATTGTTACTCCCATCACTTCTACCTTACCCTCACCATATTGCACATCCTCCACACATATATTATCACAAACCATTATTAGCACTCCTTCTCCCTCTTTACCCTTCCTGTCTCTTCTCCAGCTATTATATCCCTCCTTAAAGTTAACATGGATCTCCGCTCTTAGTTTTGTTTCAACGATGCACATTACATCCGGCTTTTTCTCTTTCAATTAATTCTTAACCTCCAACACGCTGGAAAACAACTCATCTATATTAGTATAAGTCACTCTTAGTTTCTTGCCTCTTCCACGACCTCCTCATTCTTCTGTAGGTATCACTTCTTTAGTCCCATATCTAGAACCCTCCAGTAGAAATTTTTTTTTTTTATCTCACTCCTCCTCTTGTTGTGTGTGTATTTACCTAGTTGTACCTAGTTGTATTGTACAGGGTTCGAGCGGGGCTCATAGTGTCCTGTCTCCATATCTCCATTTATCTAGTTTTTCCTTAAAATTATGCACACTGTGCTATAACAATTCCATTATCCAGTGCATTCCATTTTCCACCGTTCTGTGTGGAAAACTGTATTTTCCAATATCCTCCACACACTACCTCATCCTGATCTTCTTTTCATGTCCTCTTGTTCTTCCATCTTCTTTCGTCAACAGCACCAGGTTTTCTTTGTCTCTCTTTTCAATATCATTAACTATCTTATGCATTGTTATTAGGTCCCTGCATTCTCTTCTATCTTGTAAGGTTGGCAGTCCCATTTCTTTCAGTTGTTCTTCATATGTGAGGTCCTTCAATTACGGCACCATCTTTGTAGCAGTCTTCTGTATCCTTTCCAATTTTCTTATATCCTTTTTAGAGCTCAGGGACCATACCACTGCTGCATATTAGCCGTATCATGCTTGTGATGATTTTTTTTCATCATATCTTTATCCATGTAATGAAATGCCACTCTTATATTAGTCAACATCTTATATGATAGTAATCCAAATATCTTGCTTATGTGTTTATCAGGGCTCAGATTTTCTTGTATGATCACTCCAAGATCTTTTTCCTCTTTAGTCTTCATTATTTGATCCTCTCCCATCAAATAGTTCCATACTGGTCTTCTCTTACTCTTTCCTAGTTCCATTATGTGGCATTTCTTGGCATTAAACTCCAATTTCCACTTCTTGCTCCATTCATAGATCTTGTTTAAATCTTCCTGCAACAGCAGACAGTCCTCTCTGGTTTTGATAACTCTGAACAACTTTGCATCATCAGCGAATAAATTTATATAACTGCTTATCCCAATGTGAATGTCATTTACATAAACTTGAAACATAATGGGGACTAACACTGACCCTTGTGGCACTCTGCTAGTTACTTTACCCCAAGATGAGTATGTATCTCTAATCACATTTCTCATTTCCCTGTCCTTAAAATAATCTCTTGTCCATTCGAGCAAGTCGTCCTATGTACTCTGGTTTCCAAAGAAGTCTTCTGTGCGGGACTTTATCAAAAGCCTTTTTAATGTCCAGGTATACTGTGTCTACCCATCCATCTCTGTTTTCAAGTCCTGCAATAACTCGAGTAAAAACTTAATAAGTTTGATACGCGTGACCGCCCTGTCCTGAACCCAAATTGTCTGTTCGATATGACTTGCTCCTCTTCTAGAAATTTAACCCAGTTTTCTTTGATAATTATTTCACATAACTTCCCTACGACACTTGTAAGTGACACTGGTCTGTAGTTTAGTGGTCCAGTTGCCTTTCCTCCTTTAAATATCGGTATTACGTTGGCTTTCTTCCACTCTAGTGGAACTTTCCCTTCATTTATTGAACTTTCAATTATTTCCCAAATTGGATCCAGTAATTGTTCTTTACATTCTTTTAACACCCAGCCTGATACACCATCTGGCCCCATTGCTTTTCTGACTTCTTCCAGTATCCTCTTGTGCACTGCAATGTCATGTAATCCTTGGCAATCCAGTGAATTATTACATTCTGTGAAATCATTTTCTGCAGTGAATACCATTTTAAAGCTCTCATTCATTATTTCACACATTTCCTTCTCTGTTTGGTATGTCTTCCCTTCTTTAATTATTTTTTTGAATTGTTTCCTTATTCTTTGTTTTGCTGTTTATAAACTTGTAGAAAAGTTTGGGTTCATCCTTGCTTTTATCCACTACATCTTTCTCAAACTTTCTTTCTTCCTCTCTCCTTACTCTAATACGTATATTCATTTCTAATATCTTTGTACTGCCGACTATTATAGTCATTTCCCTGCTTTAAGAGTTTCTTCCACGCTTTATCCTTTGCCTTTTTTTGCTTGTATGCATCTAGCATTGTACCAAGCATGTATTTTTTTCTGAACTCTATAAACGGGAACAAACTTTTTTACTCTTTCATTGTATTTCTGTAAGAACATGTCATATTTCTCTTGTACAGTCTTCCTGCACATAATATTACTCTACTCAATATCAGCAAAATAACTAATTTTTCAAAGTCTGCTCTTGCACAATTTAATCTCTCTCCTTTATAGTTCTCTCTGTAACTTATCTCATCTTCCTCGTGCATTTGTATCTCTAATGTCACATGATCACTTTTCCCCATTGGACTAAGGTATTGTATGATTGAAGGGGACTCTGGTTTCTTTGTGAAAACTAGGTCAAGCAACGATGGTTCTTCTTCCTCCACCCACTGGTCCATTGTATTAACCATAGTGTGTGTGTGTCTGTGTGTGTATTTACCTAGTTGTAATTACCTAGTTGTAGTTTTACAGGGCCTGGGCTTTATGCTCGTGTGGCCCCGTCTCCATATCTACACTTATCCAATCTTACTTTAAAAGTATGCACACTCGTTGCAGACACTACTTCTTCATTTAAACTGTTCCACGTCTCAATACATCTCTGCGGGAAACTATATTTTTTAATATCTCTCAGACATCTTCCGTTTCTCAGCTTTTTACTATGCAATCTTGTGCTTCGGATGTCATATTCTTCTCTCAGGATCAGTTTCTCATTATCCACTTGGTCCATTCCGTTGATCAATTTATAAACTTATATCAGATCTCCTCTCTCCCTTCTTTGTTCCAGGGTTGGTAGATTCATAGCCTTTAGTCTCTCCTCATATGTCATCCCTTCAAATTCTGGAACCATTCTTGTAGCTATTTTTTGTAGTCTCTCCAATTTCCTTGTGTGTTTCTTTTTATGAGGGGTCCACACTACTCCTGCATATTCCAATCTGGGTCTTATTATAGTACTTATCAATTTCTTCATCATTTCTTTGTCCATGTAGTGAAATGCTACTCCAATATTCCTTAGCAAATTATATGTTTCTCTAAAAATTCTATCAATATGGCTTACTGGTTGATTGTTTTCTTCCATCGTCACTCCTAAGTCCTTTTCCTTTTTAATTTTCTTCAGTTCTACTCCATCTCCCATCTTATAGATTCCCACAGGTCGTCTTTCACTCTTTCTCATTTCCATGACATGGCTTTTGTTAACATTGAATTCCATTTCCTACGTTTTACTCCATTCCCAGATCTTATTTAGGTTTTCTTGCAGTATTTCACAATCCTTCTTTTGCTTTATAACTCTGCACAGTTTCGTATCATTCGCAAACAGATTTATGTAGTTGTTCACTCCTGGCATGTCGTTAATATAAATGTGGAAAAGTATTGGTGCCAATACTGACCCCTGTGGCACTCCGCTTTCTACTGCTCTCCACTTGGACTTCATATCTTTAACTACCGTCCTTATTTCTCTCCCCCTTAAATAATTTTCTATCCATCTCAATGTGCTTCCTTTTAAGCCACCCTTCTCTAACTTCCATAGTAATCTTGCATGTGGTACTTTGTCAAATGCCTTTTTTAAATCCAAATAAATACAGTCAACCCATTCCTCTCTCTCTTGTACTCTATCAACTATTCTAGAATAGAAACTCAATAAATTAGTTACACAAGACCGTCTTTTTCTAAAACCAAATTGGCTATTTGATATTAATTTGTTGTCTTCAAGGAACTCGATCCATTGTTTCTTTATTATTCTTTCACACATCTTGCATATTACACTAGTTAGTGATACTGGTCTGTAATTTAAAGGTTCTTCCTTCCTTCCTTTCTTATATATGGGAACCACCTCAGCTCTTTTCCATTCTACTGGTACTGTTCCATTTTCTATTGAGCATTTTATGATGTGTATAGGACTTGCTAGTTCTTCCCTACATTCTTTCAGTATTCTGCCTGAGACTTCATCTGGTCCCATTGCCTTCTCTTCATCCAGTTCCTTCATTAACTCTTTTATTTCAAGCTTGGTTACTTTAATCTCTTTCATATAGATTGTCTCTCTATTACTCTGTGGCCTCTCAAATTTGGATTCCTTAGTAAAGACCTCCTGGAATTTTTATTTAATAGTTCTGCCATACTTTTGGGTCTTCCACCATCCCATTCTCTCCTTTTAACCTTTCTATTGTTTCTTTTGCCTAATTTTTCCATTTATGAATCTATAGAACAATTTTGGTTGCTCCTTACATTTTTCGACAATGTCTTTCGAAGTTCTTTTCCTCTTCCTTCCTCACCTTAGCATATTCATTTCTCGCTGCCTTGAAGTTTTCCTTATTTGCTGGATTTCTATTTCTCCTCCACCTTTTCCATGCTCCATCTCTTTTCTCCTTTGCCCTAGCACACCTTGCATTAAACCAATCTTTCTTTCCTTCTTCTTTAGGTCTATATTTTGGGACATATTCCCTGACTCCTGTTTTGTATATTTCCAAAAATAAGTTATATTTGTCTTGCATTGTCTCTGAGTTTTCCATCTCCTCCCAGTCTACGTTTTAAAATAGTTCTTGAGATTCTCAATATCAGCCTTTCTGTAATTTAATCGGTCTCCTTTGTATGAATCGTCTCTATCTTCCTTTCCCTCTTCTATATCTATTTCTAATATTGCATGGTCACTCTTTCCCAATGGGCACTTATATCTTATATCATCATTCATTTGTATACCCCTTGTAAAAACTAGGTCCAATCTCGCTGGCTCGTCGTTTCCTCTGAATCTTGTGCATTCCTTTACTCTCTGGTCCATCATATTGTCTATCATTAGGTTCAAGAATCTTTCTCCCCAGGCTTCTTCCCCCATACCACTTTCATAATTTTCCCAGTCCACTTCTTTACAGTTGAAATCTACTAATATCACTTTTCTCCTTTCTTTAACGATTCTCATTAGACTCCTTATTGTGTCATCTATCATGTCTTTATATTCTTGATTGGTCCATGAATTTGTTTTTGGTGGCACATATGTTACAATGATTGTTAACTCTTTTTTATTAATATGCATCTTAATATACAATACTTCTGCTTTTCCTTCCCCACATTCCATTTGGTTTATCACTATCTCCTTCCTTAACATAATCATGACTCCTCCTCCTCCTTTACCCACTCTGTCTCTTCTCCATACATTATACCTATTATCCAAGTCTATTTTGATTGCCTTATTTAGTTTTGTTTCAGTCAGGCATACAATATCTGGATTTTCTTTCTTTATGTAATCTCTTAATTCTAGTTTACTTGATAAAACCCCGTCTATGTTTGTATACATCATTTTTAGTCTTTTGCCTTTATCATTTTTAGTTAAACTTGTTCCACTTTTTTTTCTTCCTTCTCATTTATATACCATTTCTTTATCCTGTCTCCTAGAATTCTCCAAAAAAATGCCTTCTTCTCCTCTTCTGACCTTTCATTATTCTTTTCCCTTACTGCTGCTGCCAGTTCATTGTATCTCTTCCTTTCTTCCTCATTTCTATTTTTCTTTATATAGATATCCTTGCAGCCTTCTGTTTCTCTAAGTTTTGTTGTTCTATATTATATTTCTTCTGTTGCTGCTTGTGATTTTAGTAGTATTTTAATTGGTCTTGTTTTTCCTTCTTGATATGGTCCCATTCTGTTTATTTCTTCTACCTCCTCTTCCAAGTTCTGCCTATCTTCGTCATTTAGATTCTTCAGTAGGTCTTTGACTGATTTCATTTCTTTTCTCTTTTGGGTCTATATTTTATATTTTTTTCTTTTATTCCAAATACGACTACACTCTTCTTTTTTTCTGCAATTTCTCTAACTAAATTTTCTTTTGTCTTGAGAACTCCTATCATTTTGCTTGTCATATTTTCTTCTTTTTCTTTAAGTTGTTCTTGAATTACCTCCTGAAAATCAGTCTTATCTTTCTTATCTTAGACTCTCCATGCTTGTACTTCTTTTTTAATCACGTTCTGTACTCTTTCCTCTTCCTTGTGTGTGTGTGTGTGTGTGTGTGTGTGTGTGTGTGTGCAACACCATCATCAGTACTAATAATTTTGTTTGTCCACAGGTTTCCAAGATCACTTGGACCAAGAGAAGGAAAAAGAAGGTGGCTGCAGCAGCTTTATTAGGAATGCAACACACAGGACCACCCACCAGACACCCACACCTGATGAGGAACATAACACACAGGAGCACACACCACCCACCAGCCACCCACACCTGCTGAGGAACACAACACACAGGAGCACACACCACCCACTAGCCACCCTCACCTGATGAGGAACACACACTTGCTGAGGAGCACAACACACAGGAACCCACACCTTCCACCAGCCACCCACACCTGCTGAGGAGCACAACTCACAGGAGCCCACACCTTCCACCAGCCACCCACACCTGCTGAGGAGCACAACACACAGGAGCCCACACCTTCCACCAGCCACCCACACCTGATGAGGAACACACTTGCTGAGGAGCACAATACACAGGAGCCCACACCTTTCACCACCCACCCACACCTGCTGAGGAGCACTACACACAGGAGCCCACACCTTCCACCAGCACCCACACCTGCTGAGGAGCACAACACACAGGAGCTCACACCTTCCACCAGCCACCCACACCTGCTGAGGAGCACAACACACAGGAGCACACACCTTCCACCAGCCACCCACACCTGATGAGGAACACAACACACAGGAGCACACACATTCCACCAGCCACCCACACCTGGTGAGGAACACAACACACAACAGCACTCGCTTTCCACCAGCCACCCACACCTGCCACTGGGCACCTCACTGTGTCTACAGCTCTGCCCAGATGCCATCCTCTCTAGTGAGTCTTGCTTCTCTTCCCTCTGTCTCCATTATTGTGTGTGACATCTTGCTCCTTGATCACTGGGTAGAATGACTGTGGATTATCACTGGTAAAATTTGCAGAATAGGAGAGTACACAAACTTGTGTTGCAGTTGCCAGATTCATCAGATATCACAATATTTCACAGAAAAGGTAATCAACTGATATTGTATAATTTTGGATATTCTACTGTCACATACCAATATATAAAAATAACTTAACCCCTTCAGTACCATGATGCATTTCCATATTCATTCTCTTTACTATCAGATCAATTTATTTCATTATTTATTTATTTTTTTTTTATAAATAGGCAATAGCACCTGTAGGTTTACTTGAGTATGGGAAGCACTGTACAGCTTCCACCCTTTAGCAGCGCAGGCAATTTTATTTTCTGGTATCCACTATAAATTCAGAAACTCATGTGGGGCATTAAAATAGTGAAGACTGTGGCCATTAATTAATCTTCTGACCTCCATAAACCCTTCCAAATGCCAATAAAATGGTCTAATTGTACACAAATTTCAAGGTAAAAAATGGACCCCTGTATGTATTGAAGGGATTAAGTATTTCTAAACACATATCTACAACATAAATGCCTTAACAGTTTTTTATACCATCTCAATCCCTGGAACAAAAATTATTTACTCAATTGATATCTCAAAGTTAGTATAATGTTTTCTTTCTTTCTAGGCTAGGAAGTAGACTACAAGAAACCATGAACATATGAAGCCCCATAAATGAGTTTATTTTTATAGCTTAGAAATCAAAGTCTGAAAATGAGATTGTATATTGCCAACCAGTTCGTTCTGCATAGGCATGCTCGGAGTCACAGATCTAACAGAGACCTAACTAATGGACAGTGGCCATCCTGACGAGTTATTTTTAGTCTAAAGGCATATCATGTTCAGACTATGGCAAAACACAGCATAGGAACATAGTGATATAAGCCCTGCAGCATCCTCAGACTTTCAATTTCAGCCACTACCTTCCTTTTTTCTTATAAAGAAAACTGTACAAAAATAGCTATGTACTTTCCTTGTGAAGCATTAACCTCTGCAGAGGTGAGGTGAAATGTTTTTTCAGGTTTTGTGCTGTATTAAAGTCTCTAAAAATGAAATTGCTTGGTACACCAGGTGATTATATTTTGTTCTACTTAATGATGTTGGTCATATAAACTCGACTAAAAGAAATACCATAGCAAAATAACAACAAACAAATACTAGAAGGAGTAAAAGCATGGCAAACCAATAGATACATCATAATACATATAGTGTTTTCAGATGACTGCTCTATATTGTGAGCTGTTGACCCAGTCCTGAATTAAACCAGCTGGCGAACACTGAAAACTCGCGAGTTTGGATACTCTCCTATTGATAGGATTATTGAGATGGCACAAGTCAAAATCCAAGACTGAATTAGTTTTAAAAGTCTGTAGTGCTGCTTCTCTTTTGCTGCTTTTACAAATAAAAATAGTTTTAAATGTCTGTAGTGAGTTGCTTCTCTGCTCCTTTTCCTTGGAGTTGTCTTACCATAAATAGAAATACTGACAGGTGATGGAGGAAGCTCTCATGAACACAATGTTACCATATCCTAAGTAAGGTGGAAAGAAAGAATTAAGAGTTACTTTTATCCCAATGAAGCTGCTGCTGTCTTGCATCCAGAGGATACAAGTTGTCATCCTTCCTTTCCACCTTACCTGGAACATGTTAATATTGTTGTGTTCACAAGAGCTTCCTTCTTCACTTATCACTATTTCTATTCATGGTAAGATGATTACACTCGAAATTTGCATAGGACAAGAAGCAACATTTTAAGCTCCATCCAGAATTTAACCATCCCAATTCCTAACTCAGTTTTAATGCATACTATCATTCTGTCTGGGGATCAAGAAACGAATTATCACATGAGAGAGAGAGAGAGAGACCCTAAAGTAATACATGAGTGAGCTGGCAGGGCCAATCTCACAGGTCTTCACTGCTTGCCTGGAGAACACCTGACCCTCGGTGTGGAAAGAGGCACAGGTAGTGCCAGTACACACAAGGAGCACCAGGATGGACCCAGGCAACTACAGGCTGATCTGCCTTCTGTCTGTAATGGGCAAGGTGTTTGAGAGGGTTGTGGCGGATGAAGTCTGCCATCACTTGAAAGACAACAACCTTTTCTCAAACCAGCAGTTCAGTTTTAGAGCTGGCCGGTCTATCTCAGACCACCACCTCTCCTGCGACTGGCAGGATGCCTTGGATGATGGCCTGGACACCCTGGTGGTTGCTCTCGACACAGCAGGAGCCTTTGATCAGGACTTCTTGCAGGGCTTCTTGATAAACTGCTCCACCTCCCAAGTGACTCCCTCCAGGGCAGGACTCTTCAGGTGATCATCAACGAGCAGGCCTTGGTTCCACAGGGCTCTTTTCTGGGCACAATACTGTGGAACCTGTATGTAGATGACCTACTGCAGCTAGTGCCAGAGATAGCTGCCCTGCGCAGGTTATCATCTTTCCTTGATCGTCGAACATACCTGTTGTACAAGGTCCAGATAAGGCCTTACCTAGAGTATGCTGCCCTGATGTGGATGTCCAGTGTAGCCACCCATCTGAGGAAGCTGGACAAGCCATGAGGCTGGTGGATGGTGCCACACCCCAACCATTACAGGACATGTCTCCTCTGCATCCCCTGGAACACCAGGAAGATGTTACACTGCTTATGGTGCTTCACAGGGCCCATATACTGGAGGTGCCACATCTTGCTAGACTTAGGCTACCCTACCAGCCTGTCAAGAGAGACACAAGAACAGTGTCTACTACCAACCACGTACTGTGGGTGGCAAGGTCACAGTCATGCCAGCACCAATGGATCTTCACTGCAAGGATCACCCGACTGTGGAATCTTTTCACAGTGACCACACCTGATGCCTGACAAATGTTTACTGCTCAGGTGAAGCTGGCTGCCCAAAGATGGAGAACATCCCTCCCTGCTCCTTAGACATGACTCTTGTAATGTGTTTTTAATGAAAACTTGTTTTTTATTGTAAGTTATCACAAATTTTTTGTAATTCTTAAGATGGTTTTTAGAATAGGGTCATGAGACATAGTGACCCTTTAAACCTTCTAAATATTTGTAATAACTGAAAATAAAAAGGAGAGAGAGAGAGCGAGAGTTAGGAAGAGAGAGAGAGCGAGAGCAAGTGAGTTAGAGAGAGAGAGAGAGAGCAAGCGAGCTAGTTAGAGAGAGAGAGAGAGAGAGAGAGAGAGCGAGTTAGAGAGAGAGAGAGAGAGAGAGCGAACGAGTTAGAGAGAGAGGGCAAGCGAGCGAGTTAGAGAGAGAGAGAGCGAGCGAGTAAGTTAGAGAAAGAGAGAGCGAGTTAGAGAGAGAGAGAGCAAGCGAGTTAGAGGGAGAGAGAGAGCGAGCGAGCAAGTTAGAGAGAGAGAGAGAGAGAGAGAGAGAGAGAGAGAGAGAGAGAGAGAGAGAGAGAGAGAGAGAGAGAGAGAGAGAGAGAGAGAGAGAGAGAGAGAGAGAGAGAGAGAGAGAGAGAGAGAGAGAGAGCGCAAGCGAGAGAGAGAGAGAGAGAGAGAGAGAGAGAGAGTTGGAGAGAGCAAGTTAGAGACAGCAAGCGAGTGAGTAAGAGAGAGAGTTAGAGAGTCCACTATAAATTTATGATTTGTTTGTAAAACCTAAAACATTTTGAATTAAGAAAAAAGACCGAGCGAGAGACAGACAGACAGACAGAGAGAATTCCCTCCAGCCTGAGCCATCCCCTCTCATAAGGAGTGCTGCCTGGTTTGAGTGTGTGAGCATCTCTGTATGCTTGATGTTGTATTCTCCTTTGTTCATTCTTGCTAAGATTATGAATCCCAGCTGCCTTTGAAATGGTAGGTGATTGGAGAGCAGCTCAAGGCAACCTGTCCCCTATACCTTCTCTATTATTCTTCACTATGTAATTTTTTTTTTTTTTTTTTTTTTTTCATTATTGAATTACTTAAAAAAATTACCTAAATATATGTGTGTAATTGTAGTGTTTTTTTTCTCTCTCCTTAATTATTTTTTTTTATCATAAGACACGTTTGAAGACATTCATTCCTTTTTGTGCTAACTCTCTCGGACCCACACGGATTGGCATTCTAAGCAGGCTTTTTTTTTTTTTTTACTTGCCCTTAGCCAGCTTTCCCCTTAGATAAAAAGTATGATGAAAATAAACGTTGTGTTTTAAAGATTTACCTAAATAAAGATTTTTTGATTATGAGAATCTCTCTCTCTCTACGTAATTGAATGCCTTTTCATTCATTACCAACCACTTAACACAACACAGTCTATTTTGTCCTTTTCACTTATCTATCACATGATAATTTGATCAGAAACTTCTCCATAGCATGCTGATCACTTCCTTCAAAAACCAACTGAATACATTATATATATGCAAAGAGATTTAAAACCACTAGGACTATTTCACATTATCTCCTAACACATCTGTAATCAGCTATCACTTGCTTCCTGTGTTGAAAAAACTAAGTATTATACAAAGTAAACAAGAGAATATGAAAGCAGTATGCACAGGAAAATGCTGAGCTATGCATGGGACAGGTCACCTCAAACTACCAATTCAATAAGCAACCACAATGTAAGGACAGTTCAGGCTCATAATCTAAGCTGGAATGGACACTGTCGATAAGTACAACCAGGCAAATACACACAGATACACAAACACAGTCTACATCAGGCTAATCCCACTGCAAGAGGGAGTGGCCAAGACTGAAGGATGGAGTCATGAGTCTTGAGTTGGTATCATTGATGGGAGAATCGAATCACGTGGTGTCTATCTTGTGGAGTTTGACGGGACGGAGATGACCATAAACAATGTAGTGACTCGTCCTCAACTCTTCATGAATGTCTGAAAATAAATGGATGTGAATGGGCTCTTGTTTATCATTCCTTTCAAATGGAGGTCATTTTCTCTGAACATCATCAATAGTACTGGTATATTATTAATCAAAACTGAACAGAACAAGAGCAAACAGGTCACACTCAAAAGAGACAACAAGACAGGCTTATGTGATGTCTCTCCTCCATCACTGTCCACTAGGATAGGGCCGGACATTCAGCTTGGACAGTCACACACCAAGACTTACGTGCTTTCATGTGTCATTACTTTGTTAGCAGCACATGTATAGGTGGAAGACCTGCACTAAACAAAACAAGTTACTTTATACAAGCATCTCTTTCTTTACTATCTAATTTGATGTACTTCATTTCTGACATCATTGTGATAATCTGCAATATTTTCCACCACACATTGCATCAAGCACTCACAAGCACTGACAACATTAGGTAAGACTGAAAAGAGAAAGAGGAGTAAAGAGCTTTATTAGTAACTGTAAATACTATGCTACATTTTTCATAAGCTTCCTTGAAAATAAATTCTTGTAAAAGCTACAGTGAGTGACTACAAATAATATGGAAAGTTTGTCTAGTCAGGTTAGCTCCCCAGTAATACTCATGACAGGCCAAGCTTCTCTGTGTCCCAGGAATAGTGTGTCTGCACATTCTCCAACCCTCATGAGATGCCACAAGCAACACTTACATCAGAGCCAAGAGGAAATATAAAGCTATTCAAACTATACATGGAGTCTTACATGTTGAGATATTAAGTAGCAGACTGTATCTCATCATCAGAAGGCCAAAACCTATCCATGCCTTTCTCTTATAAAATGTATGGTTAGTCAGCTAAAGATTGTGAGGTTGATGTGTCACTTTCAGAAGAAATTCGTTGCCAAATATGGGAAACAAGACCCAAGAAGAAAGTCTAGTAAGACACTTGAGATTAAGTAAATAGAACCGACAGGATAGGATCAACATAAGTACACAAAGTCAGTCTTGTCTAATAAAGGTCATAATACAATCACTGTTTTGTTCCCTGGAGGTTAAATAGCTGTCCTTTAGCTCACTCCTCTTACAGTACAGTAATGAGGACTGACGGAAATCAACATAAGGATGCCTTAACATGGCCTTGCTTGTGGCTACTCACTCGGTAACTCTCACTGATTCCTCTAATCCCTCAAGACCAACAACAACTTATGAGAGCTGTCTATGAGGAGAAGGTGAGTAACACTATACAACTCAATGTCAACACTCACTTTATTTCCCCCCAGATGTACAGTAGTCATGGTGAATTCATGTCAGTCTTCCAAATGGATCTGATATTGCAAGATTCTAAGAAAACTAAACTCATAAAAACTTTCCCATCAAAACACATATCTAAGTCTTTATAACACCATTTGTCTGTCTAGCCTTTCCATCCTCTCCCTAACTAATTGATATGGCACAATGACACACACTCACTTATCTATCCTTCCGTCCCCAAGCGCTTGACAGCAAAGCAAACCAGGCCATTACTTCCTTGCACTAAACTCGTCTTCCCAACCCTCCTACTGTGCAATGGTGTGAGGTATTATAGTGACATTCCCTAAGAGTTCTTGCATCTGGTGTTGACTCATAAGCCTCTCCCTCTCAAACAGAAGGAAACATACTTTACATACACCAGGCATGCTCTAGGAAAAGTGGTTAATGAAGGTCACTAATCACTATTGTAGCTGCAATGTTTTAGTTCACCTTTATCACTGGTAACTGTTGTAGCTCACTGTTGTAGCTGATGTGACCTTGTTACTTTAATTCATTCTCTAAAGTGATGATTAATTTCATGAACACAGCTCTCTATGTTTTAACCCAGCTTTTATCTCTTGTATCCTGCTCATTGTTTCATCACAGATCACTATCATAGCTACCATGACCTCATAACTCTCTTTTCTAATCCATCTTTATTATTCCCATTTCTCTCTACTGTTATTCCATCACATGAAATTTTCAGAACAGGCAAAAACTTAAAGCTTAAGTCACCTCATACTTATCTTTTAGCATTTTCATGAAAGAAAGAAGTCCATGCAATTTTCTACTACAAAACTACAACTTTTTATGAATGTGCTACGACCTACGTAATCCAACAATGGAGAGAAAAAAATCATCAACAACGAATGACTTGATTCCTCGCCAGCAGTAACAACAGACTAAGTGAAGTCATTCACTGGTCTAGTATGTTAAGTCATAATGTCTTTTATAACAACTTTGTTAACAGATTGCATCACACTTCTCTCTCTACCACTCAGAACTTTTAACAGCATGAGATCACCCTTTTAACATCTAGACATTAATAATCCTCCACTGACATACTTACAGATACCTCAATACTAGACATCCCACAACAAATGAAAGATAGGGGCCACTATACTTAAACACCCTTCTCTTTTACAGACTGTTTTCAAAGAACAAAAAGATGAATAATCAGAATATTATCAATTTTTTTTTTTTTTTCTTTCCTGCTGATGGTGCAGTCTTCATTTAACATACAAGAATCAAAATCATAGGGAACTTATTAATGGAAGATACAAGTGGAATGAAGATTGAGAGGAAGACAGATTCAGATGGAGAGATGGAAATGATAGATATAAGCCAGCTGGAGTTCGATGAAATTATTATTATTTTTTTTTCTTTTTTAAATCTTTGGTGCCTTTATCCAGTATCCCTCTAGTAAAGTAAATAAATAAGGCCTAACCCTTCATGTTCTCCCCCCGGTAGGCCATTGGGTAATAGTGACACTGTACCAGCAGACTTCAATATTGATTTCAGTGAAACAAGGTTAACTTCCACTAAACTTGAAAATAGTCACAAAGATACTGGAATGCTTAAGAACGTGACCCGATGAGCTTCCAGTGTAACACCTCTCAATAGATCCCCTTGGTGAACCACATACCATTGAGTGCTAGTCCCCCCTCACTCCCTACACCACACACACACACACACACACCCATCCACCTCGCATTACATCATTCTATCGTAAACAACAACATCAACGCCAAACTGTACTACCGTTACATGTGTTCTCGGCCAACTCTCACTCTCCCTTACTACCATAGATGAGAATTACAGGATGGTTTTCTTCACTACAGTATACTTATATAAATAGTACAATAACAATCAAGCAACATGGCTTAGCATCTACTTAGCTTATAGAATAATTTATGTTTTACTATGATTCACAAAAGTACCAAAATTGTAAGAAAGGACTTATCACTAACCTTTCATCCGTCACAACAGAGCACAGGGTCTCGGCTTCCACACAACACAGTACATGCTCTCTGGTTCCCTTGAGGTAGTGTGGCGTCCTTCCCCAAGAACCAACAGCAGGGACACTACTGATAAGAAACAAGCTGCCACCTCCCATCACACTGGCAACATGGAGAATATAACCACTGCTGATTTGGTGAATGAGTAACACAAATGTGCATGAGCCAGTGTATGCTGATGACTCGGGGACTGTAATGACTGCTAACTTTATGAATTAATACCAAAAAGGAATAAATACAGGCAACCCACGCTTAACGAACGTTCACGCAACAAAATTTTACTACAACGAACATTTCCTTTTACTACCATCTGCTCGTTTAACGAACAACAAACTTGCTTTAATGAAATTTTATCCAGGTAATGCTTTCCAAGTTTGAAAGCCACGCCGTATCATGCAAGCCGACAGGCTTTTGAATATACCAGCGCCTCTCGTGGACAAAACATGCACCACTCACTCCCCCTAGTTCAAAACAATAACAGCATCAGCAGCAGTTCGTCTTCCCTCATTCAACATGCCACCAAAACGCCCTGCAATGTCTTCTAGTGTTGTTAAGAAGACCGGGAAGTCTCTTACTCTCAAGGTGAAGCTGGATATTATTCACAGACACGAGAGAAGCAAGAAAACTAATAACACTGCTTGCCACCATGGCTTGACTCTATCTACTGTCTCTAGGATTTTCAAGTCAGCAGACTCTATTAAGAAGGCTGGTAAGACCGTATCTTCCTTGCAAACTAAAAAAACCACCTGAACTCATGACTCTGCAATGGATAAAAAGAAAACCTTGTGGAAATGTGGTACATAAGTTTTGTATGTGGTACAATGATGCGTCTTTTGTTTACATTCCACAGGGTGCCAGCTAGCGTATTTCCCGCTCCACTCTCCCTCCCTTCATAAATCTAAGATTATCAACATTATAGAGTTACTTACATATACATTAGTGTACATTATAATGACTTAAATTAAACTGCCTAAATGTTTAACTTCATAATTTTTACTTTCATTAAACCTTTCACTGTACTATGATGCACTCTCACTTTGTTTACTCTCATTGGAAGTTCAAGCCAGGGGTTAAACTTGTTATAATTGGTTCGCTTAACGAAAATTCTCTTAACGAACGTTTTTTTAGGAATATAACCCATTCATTAAGCGGGGGGTTGCCTGTATTCGATTGGCAGCAAGGAGATGGTAAGTACTGATAATTTCATGAATAGGAAGCAGAAAAGGGTATGACAGAACCCAGTGTAAGCTAAATACTTCGTTGGTAATTTGGTGACTGTAATGACTGGTAACTTTATGAATCAGTACTAAAGGGGAATACATATTTACTTGGCAACACTGGTAATTTTATGAACAAAGAATAGAAAGGAGCATTAAATAACCCAGTGTAAGCTAAACACTTCTATTGGTCTTGGCTTTTGGATAATTCTGTCAGTGAAGCAAGCAAAACCAGCCTCTTCAATCCTATTCAATCCTGTAGTGTCTGTGGATGACACTAAATACAGTGTACTTATTTTATTGTATACTCTGTGCCAGGGAGACAGAAGGTAGCCAGCCTGTTTCTCATTCACTCCCTTCTACACCTGTAAGCTAAACTAGTCACACATACAAATCTTGAAGAACAGTAAGTGTTATGAAATATGAGAAGCATAAGTCATGAGTAATATCGGTACACACATACAAAAATTAGACATTATCAACAGAGACAAGAAGACGATACAGTGGAAACGATAGTGTCACAGATGGCAAGTTGGTAATTATAAATATTTTGCTCTTCCCCTTTCTTTTGTGCATATTTGTTGCAGTAAGACTTTTGCTTATATTTTTTAAGTGAAACACTGCAAAGAAATAACTGTTCCTCAAAAACTGATACACTAACTTCCTGCTAATTTATACGTGAAACACTGCACAGAAATAGCTGCCAGTCACCAAAATCAACAGACTGCTTCCTGCAAACATTCTTAAGAGTAACAGCTGTAACTTTTGAGTGAAACATTGCACAGAAATAGCTGCCAATCACCCAAATCAATACAGTATATTTCACATACACACACACAAACTACATGAGAAAAACCCCAGCAGGTCTAGATACATTGCATGAGTAACACAACAGCATTCCTCACCACTCCAGACACTCACCAAAACTATTTCCAAAGGCCACAATTAGTGACATTCTCATGGTATCTTCTCCCACTAGTGATGTTGAATACAACTACACCATTGGCATTGTGAAAAATACCCTGAGAACTGACAATCAAGCCTTCTGTAAATAGGCAAGATACTGAAATGCTCAAGAACACAGGCTGTAATCTCACAAGCACTTCCTGACACACAGTATCAGTGCACAGCGAAGAGCACGTGTGAGTCTTGGTGTGGTCACCTGTTGTAACTAAAGGTAGCCACATGCATATACCACTAACACCACTACATCCTACACAGTGAAACGTATCCTTGTGTCACGACCTAAAAGAATCACTCATAGCACCAACATGTTGCTTTTGTCTTGTCTTCACAAATAAAGCATTACTCCCTTTAAAAACTATACTAAATAAAAAGATCATTTTGTGTTAAGACAAAATTTTAAATACATATGTTTGCAGTTCAAGCATACCATTAATAACAATAATGACTTCCTAAACAAGCAGTCACTTGAAAACATACCACAAAGGAAAATCCCAATTTGAGTCTTGTTTACATATTAAGGTTCCTGCAGGAGTTGCCCCCATCCCCCGGCTGACACCTCTCCTTGAGTCATCAGTGACAGCACAAAGGGGAGCAGAGACACATCAACTTGCACACAGGAAGCAATGCATAGTGACAGAGCCTGAAGTTATGTGGACTTAAGATCCAAAATTCAGTCCCCTCCAATGCCCTATAATCAAATTTGTTGTTTATCAAGAATGGTTACAGTACATTCCTTGGCATGCTTTCTGAGAAAACACATGTGAGATGATACTTATGCTAATTATAATACACATATATAAAAACTGACTTCTTGTGGTATTCAGCTTCTAGTGCATAAGCAATACACTCCCAGCGATGTGTTATGTACTGTAAGAATCCTCTCTCTACTCAAACTCTCTCCAGGCACAATTTCCTCTACTCTTCTCACAGTACAGTGCTGAGAATGTACATGTATCAAAATTCTCCCACACAGGCACACACATACTCTGGTGTTACAATATACATCTTTTATATGAGGCACATTTATATGCAATTACTGTTTCAGACATAAACACAGCACTGCTAAATAAAAACTGAGAGCTGATGAAATGGAACCAAGACTCGCTATAAAGTCACGTTGTAAAGAAAGACAACAGCCAGAAGCTTGCTACTGAATAATTCAAAATGTGCTAATAACTTAAGGGGAGGTAGATGTGTGTATAAAGTCTTTCTTGTGTCCTTCACTTCACCAGAAAATTCAAATCAAACATTCCTCTCCCCACAACTAAGGTTCCTGTGTGTTACTGACTCAATTTCACCCACACACTGTTGCCTGAACAAATCACAGCATGATATCTGACTCACTGACTCCAGAGATAAGACAGCAGCAGCAGTGACTACACAAACACCCACAAGCACTGGCCAATACACCATTAGTCACTGCCATCCTCAAGCCTTCTACCACCTCTATTCACATTAAGGAAATCCTGACTAAATGAGTGACTGACTGACTGACTGCTCTAACTGATCACAGTGAGTAAATTCATCTCAATAAAGGGAATTTAGATATTCTAATTGATTGAGTGTCAATTGTTTAAAATATACACTCCTGTCTCCTCCTCCATCTCTCTGTTCATCTAAAGACCCACAGACATGTGCAAACACATCCTGGGGCTTCTACTCTGCTACTATGCATTTATCCAATATTGGCACTTTATTAAAGAATGGGTGTTTTCTTGATCCAAACAGCCAAAGATTACTGCAGTCTAGACTCATCCAAAGACCCACAGATTTATGCAGACACATACTGAGTGTCCTACACTGCTATGTGTGTTCCTCAGATCCTGGTGCTCTCAGATGCTTCCTTAATAGCCAAATGAACCAAAGACTACATCGGCTTAGACTCCTTCCCACCACTCCCTCTCTTTCATCTCTCAATGTACAATAAAAAGCCCAAGGACACTTCTGACTGCAAGTACAGGCACTGACATACACAGACACCAGGCATCCACATATAGTGTTGTGTGCTAACAGCCTGACCCTCAGTGCATTCCTGTCATAACATTGCATAATTACCATTACTGTTTGATGTCTGTATTCAAGATATCTTTAATCATTTATTGCTTTTTATAGTCTCTAGATAAAAAAAAAAAAAAGGGCATCTGAGATCTTAAGATGTTTCATGGATTCAAGATTTTCAAATCTCCTCAAATTTCAAGACATAAAAGGAAATTTTCATCACATTTCATATCCTTAAGACATTGGTGAAGAAAATATTCTCTGAGTGCCTTCTAATTTTCAGTTTATCAACTCTAAAAGAAAGAGTTCTCATGACTTATCCTGTATTCTTAAACACATTTATCTCATCAGTACCATTTTCAAAAGCCACAAAAATAATTGATCAGGTATTCTTGGGTGCCTCTCATACTGGTGGGGCAGAATATCACTAAAATAATAAAGATACCCTTGAAAACTCAATAACTTTCCCTAGAGCCTGTAAATAATTGTTCAAGATAAGACACAAACATTTAAGAACACAGATGTTAAGTGTTCACAGCCAAGAACATAATATTCTAATATTTTCACACCTCCTCAAGATAACATCAACTTCAAATATGCAGAACAAAAGCAATAATGAGAACTGAGAGAGGAAGAACAAGCAGCTCACCATCAGGGCATCCAGACCCGAGATTATGGAAACAAATCATGCAAGTTACCACACTGCATCATATTCAACCCATAATCACACTTGTTAAACAAAAGTGTCAGCTCCCATCCACCTATACAGAGTAGTCTAAACACCTTGCAAGATTTAAAGAGTTAGTTAAGTGAGAAACTTATGAATGTGCAACTAGTCATCTAAAAAAAAAACAGACTAGGCAAAGAGTAATCTACAAATGCTTAATGCTAGTAGTGTATGATAAAATGCTAGAGGGTCAATCAATATATATATATATTCCTTCAGTATACTTTGTGACATATAAATAATTGACTAGTAAATCAATGCTATGTAATTATATCAGCTTTCTCAGTGTACACTGTAACATTTGAACAAGTGTGTATAGTAGACTTAACTTCCCTTTGAAGCAGTGCTAGCCAGGATAAGTCTTTGCATCTCATCTCATAGGAATAAAAACATACAAATGCCAGTACAAAAGGTTGGCCGCTCCATTCACATCACACATACTTTCACCTTTGATTGAGTAGGTATGGTAGTATTTCCATCAGCATGACTAGAAAAGGCAGAACAGTACTGGTTAATAGTCAACATGTCACACTCAGCACTGCATGTTGTGTTTTCCCTTCAATCTCAAGTCCTCTGCTTCACTGACAGTCCTACAACACCTGACGACTGATTGCAAGTGGATCAGAAGAGGGTCAGATCATGAAAATTACAAGATACAGTAGAGATAATCATGTTGCATTGTGCTACTAATACCCATGACTGTGCCTGCACCCACTGAGGATGCTAGTACTAAAAGTAACATCCAACTCACTGACTGTCTCAATTCTGGAACACTCAAAGCTACAGGAACTATTTCTGATCCAAACATCACTGAGAAAACGTCTCTAATGAAGGCCTACCAGAGGCAGTTCACACAGAGCGGAGGATTCCAATTGTTTTCCAATACATAACCAAACAAATATAAACATAGTTCATCACAAAGCTACAGACTTCAGACTATTCAATGTTGTGAAGAAAAATGCATGTGATTTTTGATAGGGGACGGTGTAATATCTGCTAAGGGAAAAGATGAAAGGAATGATCTCTGCTAAGGGAATAGAGGAAGGATCTATTTTCTTTACTAAGGGAAGAGATGAAAGAAATGACCTCTGCTAAGAGAATAGAGGAAGATATATATCTAGAGGAAGGTTTGATCTTTGGTAATGGAACAAGGGAATGTATAATCTTTAATACAATAGAGTAAAATAGAGATTCTTCTAAGAGCAGTGACACAGTACATCCCAGGTGAAACCCACAGGATTCTGGAGCATAAAGGACCTACAATATGAGCATTCAAAGTTCCACAGCATCAGTATCAAAAAGTAAGCTGAAGACAAAGAGTGCCAGTGGAGAAATCTCCTAAGGTGCCAGTTCTCAAAGTGCCACAGAACCAAGTCACCCTGATGAGGAAAATGGAGGCAGCCAAGTATCAAAAGGTAAGCTATAGACAAGAGTGCCAGTGGATAGGTCTGGTTAAGTGCCAGTTCCCAGAATGCCACAGAAGTCACCCTGATGAATAAATGCAGACAGCCATGAGTTAAGAGTCTCTCGGTGTGCAGAGAATGCCGGACAAGACCTAAAATATGAAAGTGAGGCACCGGTGAATGTAGTGTACACGATATGTAGGTCTGCTCAGGAACAAGGCAAGATGCAGTACCAAAATGTCTCGTAAAGTACCTAGAAAACTGAAAAAAAAAAAAAAAAAAAAAAAAAAAAAAATTTAAACAATGTGACATGAAGTTCAACGAAATGTCTTTTCTTTATAAACCTACTTGTAAAAACTTATAAATGCTATAACGGACGAAATTAATGACTAATTAAAGCCTTGGGTTACCCACACCACCTCTCATAACCCTTCAGTCTGAGATTACCTTTGTACTGTATTCTCCTTCACGTGCTTGCTGTGTTTGTGCAAGTGCCACAAGCATCACACTGCTCTCGGGGACTGGGAGGTGACTGTGATTTTCTCATGTTTACTATATATAAGTTGCTTTTGTAACCTAGTGCAGTGCTTCAGACATTACAAAACTATGAAAATGTTGCCCATAAGTCTCAGCAGCAGAGTGGTAGTAAAGACACGACTAGAGCACATCATGTCCACTGTGTTTACACACTATAAGAAAAATCCACATGAAATACCAAGGGAAAGTCTTCTCACATGAACAGCTTTGAGATCAACATCCAAGAACATTATCAAATCTGACCTTACAGAAATTAATCAAACTAAACAATAAATGTCCAAAATGAAGCAACATCGAACCAACTGAGCCTTGACTGACAGAACGGAAACTCGACAGTCAGGTCACCACACTCACTACAGACAGCCCAGCAACACAGGAGGACCAAGGAGCAGCTTGGGACACAACCATAACTTCATAACTTCACATAAGCACTCCAGATAACTAACCTTAGAGACCAAAAATGGCTTCAACTTAATGCAGATTCTTTGACGTGAGCCAATCCTGACTTAAAAAACAACTTATGGCAGTAGAGATACACAAACACACAAAAGCAGCACACATCTTCACGATCTTTGCGATATAAGAGAGAGCAAACCCTCTACTTTACACACAGCCCCACACACATACAGCAGCAGAACCCGAAGAACAGGAAAGCACACACAAACTCAATAGTGCGTATGGGAGTCAGCCACGCACAGATGTCCGATTCACAAGAGTCGGACACTCTCCAGAAGAGAAGGTACAGAGACGTAATAAGGAAGGCACCCATGCAAGTTATTCTGGCACGTAAACTGATGCCAGAAAGAGCATGCTGCCATCATACCACCTCCCCTGCACCCCTACTATGTTGCAGTACCACCGTGGCAATGGACAACCCACACACACAGGAGATGAGGAGGCCAACGATGATGTAGACAGAAGTAACAAGCCAAAATGCAAACTGGTACAGGATCTGGTCGCAGTAGTTACTTGCCCCCTTGTTGGAGTAGTCTGGCTCGTAGATACGGTACACCCACACACAACCTGGAATGTTTAGCCACTGACAGGTCAAGTTGTGAGGCAGAAGGGAGGGCAAGGAGGCTATGAATATATTGAAAGATGGAAACAGGAAAGAAAAGAGAAATGAATGAATGAATGAAGTAAAGGAAAGAAAGGAACAAAATAAGGAAAATTTAAAAGGTGTGAATGAATTTCTGAAGAATGTATTAAAGAACAGATGGAGAGAAAAAAAAGAAAGGGAAAGAAGAATGAATGAAAAATAAAAAAAAATATAAAAAAAACTGAAAATGATTTAAAGAAGAAATAACAAATAAAGAAAAGAAGAAAAGGAACCATACACAACAAACACAACACTTACCCATAATAAACCATGCGCTGAGGAAAAAATTGATAGATCCACTGAATTCCAAACGTCTGTGCCAAGGAACAGACGCATCCTGCAGATCCGCTCCTTCCTCATCAGTGAGGGGACGATGAAGGCGGCCCTGCACCCCTAACACAGGCTTGGTCACCCCCAGCACACCCCCCACCACCAGATAGATAGGGATGTAAGGCTGAGCTGGGCAGTCGTTCATCTTAAGGGACCCCAGGATGATCATAAACACTGGAATCACTATTGTCACCCCAATCATCACGGTACATCCCACTGTGGAAGGAAAGAACACTAGTCAGAAGAAAGCTGGAAGTGATGTATCTGAGTTGAACCAATTTTAGTTGATTCTTTTACTTCTTGTGTTAGGTTAGGTTTAGAGTGTAATATGGTATATGTTTTAAGTAATGTAAGTTTTAGCAGCCACAGTTAATTATATCCAGGTTAGGTTAGGTTACATTAGTTTTATTATTCATATTTTTACCAAATCTAACCTGGTCTTATCCAAGCAGATGAAATGTATGATAGGTAATACATCTTGAAATACGTATTTGTTGGCTGGATGAGATTAAGTTGGGTCAGGTTAGATAAGTTCAGGTACTTCGCTTCTTTGTTAAATCTAATCGCATCTCATTTATTCAAAACACAGCTAGGGCAATTTGATCTCACCTTCTTTAAAAAAAACAGCTTGTGTGATTAATTTCCAATCTAGCATCTTTACTCCAGTAACTGAACAGAAAGGACAACAAAACATCAATAACAGCTGCACTACTTACAACTATTAATTAACCAACAAGACAGGAATCTCTTACAAATGCAATAGCTGAAACATAGAGTAACAAAGAACTTCACCCGAGTCTCTGCACAACACTGTTCTACACTGCAGCCAATGACTCACCGGTTCCAACAAAAAGAATGATGAGGTTCTTGATCAGGTCCAAAATGCCATTGGAGGTCTTCTGAACTTCCCGAACGCGGCCGAAGAGAGAGTCGTATGTGGGTGGTGGACCTGTGGAAAGGTGGGAGGGGCAGGTAGGCATGGGTGACCAGTCTGAATAAGGCTCAAACTAATATAAGCCTGACATTACTTGATTTGTTTATTTGTTTCTCAGGAATGTATTCATAAGAGTATTATGAGTTTCCTAGAATTGTTAAAACTATTATTGACAGAGCTTAAGATGTCTTCCTGGTATTTATGATCTTACTTCTTTCATCTTATAACTTCTCTTGTACCTCTTTCTCTGAGCTACTGTTATTTCTGCCAATACATTTCATAGTTTCCTTCTAACATCTCTCCACAGTGTTAATCAAGTGTACCACCCATCCATGCACACTAAGAACAAGAAAACTGCACCATCTCAGGAGTTTTCAATGACTATGAGCTTGTCCAGCCCACCCACTCAACACAAAACACTGCCAACTCAATGCTACATGTCCAAATACTCTAAAAAACAGCTCATAGTGTTTAATTCCTGGCCTATAGAGGTGTCACTCCAATATTTTGATAGTTTAGATTAGTAAGTTACTGAACAATACAATCAACACCTCAGTAAGCTTTGCAATGACATCTGCTGCTTCCAGAGACCTCATTACACACTATAGGATAAACATTAGTCTTAAAAGAGAAATAAACACACAGAATGCAGAAAGAAAAAAAAATACAAAGGATTCCATGTACTAAATAAATGTAGAAGCAAATACTGTATAATACTAAAAAGTTATTTAGAGAGAGAGAGAGAGAGAGAGAGAGAGAGAGAGAGAGAGAGAGAGAGAGAGAGAGAGAGAGAGAGAGAGAGAGAGAGAGAGAGAGAGAGAGAGAGAGAGAGAGAGAGAGAGAGAGAGAGAGAGAGAGAGAGAGAGAGAGAGAGAGAGAGAGAGAGTTGAAGGATGCAATAAGCCAAAGTACAAAATGTAAGGAAACAGTTACAGTGTGGTAAAAAAATACAAAGATCAAAACATAAAGAAAGACAGGAAACAAAAAGGGAAGACAATAATACAATGCCCAAGAGTGATAAACAAAAAGAGGACAACCAAGTGAGCACCAACTAAGTCATTTACAACTATGGACATGAGAACAATGAAGACAATGACCACACCATCAATAACACATAATAAGAAAGCAAAATACAAACAGCTGTCTTACTGATTGTCATATATTGAAATCTGCAGCTTAAGTATTCTGTATTTCTTCTCTTAGTTTAGTTGAGCAGTAACATTTATCATTCCATTTCCTACTAATGGGTTTATTTATTATCATTGTTATTATACATCTTATTTACACGGGAGGAAGTCTGGCCTAGAGCTGAAAATATGAACAAGGGACAAGATGTGACATCTGGCAGAGGAGAGAGAAAGGGGAATGTTTGTGGTGAGTATGCATCATTGTCAGCACTGCCCTCCATCAACTTAGTCTGCCTATAGTTCTGTTAGCTCTCCCCACCATCAACCTTCAGTCTGCCTCTTTGCCTATCCATCCAACACTCAAAGCTATACAGGATAACATCTCACTCACTCTCCATCAAGGGAAGATTGATAGAAAAAATCTGAATTTAGCACAAGCTGGTCCAAAGTGATGTAAGTCCAACATGTTGCAAATTAAACTATCATCAAAGCACCATGGCTGACTGTCCCATCACTACACCACTGTTACACTCAACACAAGACTGAGAAATTAATCCGAATCTAGCATAAACTGGGCCAAAACTATACAAGTCCAGCATGTTATAATTTGACTATAGTCCATTCATCCAAAGAATCCAGGCCGAAACTGCTAGTTCGGTTGGCAGCCCCCCGCCACTAAACATTCCCAACACTTAAATTTTCTTCAAGTACATTTATTTTTCTTCAAGCTATAAACTTGTATATCTATTGAGTTAAGTGAAAAAAAATAAATGTACTTGAAGAAAATTTAAGTATCGGGAAGGTTTAGTGGCGGCGGGGGTGGGCAGGGCTGCCAACCGAACTAGCAGTTTCGGCCTGGATTCTTTGGATGAATGGACTTTAGTATCACCACAGCAGCGGGTTTGACTGCCCCACCACTACACCACTACTAAATTCAACACTACCTAACAGAATGACAATGAAACAGTGGCATTATTCCCTCATAACCTCCCATTCCCCACAATATTGATACCACTAATCACTTATTAAGAAGTACCACCATGCCAGTATATGATAAAAAAACCAAAAAAAAATCAATTAAAAGATAGAAAATAACTATGCTGTCCTCACTAAGCCCTAAGCTTGTTAGATGAATAGCCCCGTGCACTGAGTTTAGATAACTCAGTGCACGGGGCAGCACAAGCACTCAAGGACAAAAAAAGAGGAAGAAGAGGAGGAAGGGAAATAAAGAGGCTGACAGTTGGTAAGTGTGACAGAGATGGAGATTGAGGAGAAAAGGTAAAGCAATCATTATGAGTGAAGATAATTAAAACAATGGTAAACTAAAACAGTGACAAAATGCAAAAATACAGAAATTAAGTGTGAAAAAGATGTGAATTATTGATGAAAAAAACTACAGCCATTATTCTTTGCTGTTGATCTACCAGTAACTCATACAGCCTTGAAATGAGAATGCATAATTAATTTGCATCTTTACTTTAACCAAATTAGCAGGTATTTTTTTTCTTTTTCCTGCTTTTTAGTTTTTTTTCTGATTTTCTTTGATGTTTTACTGTAATTCTGTTTCTTTCGCTTGTTTTTGCTTCTAATTTATCCTTATCTGCTTTTGCTTAGTTTTTGCCTGTTCAGAAATAAATCAGCAGGTATTTTTCTTCTTTTCGTACTTAGTTATCTTCTCAAACACCTAAATTTTCCACATTCTTCATCATCAGTCTAAAACACTCAGCAAAATTAACCAGTCATGACAATGAAGCAAAAATGAATGCGTGAATGGCCAAACTGAAAGCTGACCACACAATCTTACAGGCAGAATCTTGAGAATGTTAGCCAGAACTTGAAAATATTAGCCAGAATTCACAACTGGCATCAACTTTGTGACTGGAAACAGGTAACAAAAAATCCAGAGTAGAGTGCCGGTGACAAACAGAGAACAAAGACACAAATAAAAATAAATTAAAAAAAGGAGACAATAAAGAATCAAAAGCACAAAATGAAAGGAAGGAAACTGAGAGAAATGGAAGAGAAAAGAAGGATCATTACTGTCTCGGTTGTGACATTCGTCGTAGGATGGGGGGGGGCCTGAGGGGATGGCGTGGTGCATCCTAAAGGGGAAGCTGGAGACAGGAGGGGGACCAGGCGGCTCCTCCAGGGAAAATATGTTGTCTGTAGTGGTGATCTGTTAGGGGGAAGGGAATGAGGGGATGAAGGAGAAAGGGAAAGGGAGAGCAAAGGTCAAAAGAACAGCAGAATGAAGGTGATAGAAGAGAAGAAATATAAAAGGAAATGAAGTAGCAAGTGAGAAAAAGTCCAGATAAAGAATAAAGGATAGAAAAGGAGAGAAAGTTATTAAAGTATACAGAAAGGAAATTGAGGTGAAAGGTTTATAAGAGGAGAGGGCATTGGTATGGGAAAGAACATTGAGAACAAGAAAAAGGAATGAAGGGAAAGAAAACAAGAGAAGCAAAAGGTGATAATTAAAATGAGTTAGATTTGCTCCAATTACTGTGTTAGTGGAAGAAATGTTCTAATTTATTTAGGAATGCTTTTTAGACAGTAAAGATTTAATGAATTAAATAAAATGACCATTGCAATGTGTTCCTTACACTGAATTAAGTAAGAAAGAAGAGAAAGGCACTGACCACTTCAAAGAAACCAACAGTTTAAGTTTGTCTTTAAAGAAAATTACTTTGAACACATGTTTCTGAATGCATTAATATTGAAACACATCTAGATTACAAATAATCAGTTTTAGAACACCAATATGTACCAGATACTTAGTTACCATCTAGAACACCATCACAAGTACAGAGGCCCTGAGGGTTTGTGAAGTGTTTAGTTAAGGACCTCCACACACTGACTCCTGAACACAATGTCTGATGAATAACTACTGCCACACTGATGACTAATGAAGCACACCAACACAGGCAGGCAGAGGACTCACCGTGTTGTCAGAGGGTGGGGGCAGCGGGGTGGTGGGGGTCTCTAAGTTCTCCAGTGGTGCAGTGGGGGTGTCCAGTGGTGCAGTGGTGACGGTGGTCGTTGTGGTGGTGGTGGTTGCAGCCTCCCCTGGGGTGGTGGCTGCACTGCTGCTGCCATCACACTCCATCTTCTGCAGGGATGAATAAGTTTATCACAGCAGCACACAAGTAAATAAAGAGCTCACACTAAACTCTGGAACTCCCTGCTTGCTTTTGTATTTCCATCTTCCTATGACTTGAACTCATTTAAGAGGGAGGTTTCAAGACATTTATCCTTTTCTTTCGAATAACTCTCTCAGACCTGCACAGGATCTGGCAGCAAGTGGACCTTTTTTTTTTTTGTTAACTCTTTCTGTTACCCTTGGCCAGTTTTGCCCTTACATAAAATGAAAAAAAAATTACTGCTGTCCACTTCTCTGCCTCTTTTGCAGTGAAATAACAACTCAAAGATAATTCAAATGACAGGAAAAGTTCATGCTACAGTCCACTAGTCCACTTATCTGTTTGTCAGTCTAATACTGCAACCCTAATTCAGTGATTCAGCAAGACCCAAGCAGCCCTTCTGTTCTCAAGTAATGCAGATAAAGTTAATTTAAATGGGAACACTATAGAGGTAACCTAAGATATATAACAACTCTTACAACAAATCTCAATGGGATCAGTTTCATAGGAATTTTCACTTTACATAGTTCTTGCATTACATAAGGTTGCATTGTAACATGCTGGAGTATTTCATGTAAGCATCTGAATATTTGCTGTACACAGACTTGGAATTACACTGTATATGTCTTCTCTGTTGTTTTTCACTGGATACATGTCTGCACCTTCATATCAAACCTGGCCACTGTAACAAGATAAGACAATTCAACTAGGTATGTATCTCGGGCAAAACGAATGATACACTGCACAGGTTCCACAAGACACTTATTTAAGTTATGAAAACCGCTTTTGATTTTTTTTTTCTAATAAATTTTGTATCCCTTGACCAGTGTCCCTCCTACATAAAAAATTCCTTTGTACCCAAGATTGTTGACTAATGGTACACCAGCTACTTACTGTTATGGTGTTGTGGTGAAGGTGTAAGTATCAGATATCTATGTCCTGGCTGGGGAGGACATCTGTACTCCTTCGTGATGTCAAAATACAATGTTCATAATCATAGTTGGGTTTACCACTGTGGTTCATAAGCTCCTCACTCCACAGTCCTACAAAGAACGGTGAACATAAACAGATGCATAAAACATCAGTGAAGCAACAAGAAAAGGAAAATTGCAAGATCATAATGTAAGAGGAGATGCAGGATGATAAGGGAGATTACAAGAATATATAGCAACTTCCCCCCCATCTCTCTCTCTCTCTCTCTCTCTCTCTCTCTCTCTCTCTCTCTCTCTCTCTCTCTCTCTCTCTCTCTCTCTCTCTCTCTCTACATTGCAACATGTGATATGTTGCTGCATATGCTGAAATTTTCAAAAATCCCATAGTTTTTCATGTATTTTTAATCATGTTGTGCCGGTGTAAACATGTTGTGTATTCCTTCCTTCATGTGATGCCTCTGCCTTCACCAGACACCTCAACTTGGCCTCACTTAGGACACATGATGCCAGCTTCCCCAGTTTCTGACAGTCAGTCACATCCACACTACACCAGCCTATGTGAACGTGTGGCTCCTGGCAAAGTTTCATCAGCATTTTCTTTGTTTATTTGGTATACAGTGGAACCTTTAGTTATGAGCACCCTGACTTATGAAAATTCCAAGATACAAACATTTGCTCAGTCAATTTTTTTGCTTTGACTTGCATGCCAAAATTTAAGTTATAAACTAACTCCAGGTATGTCATCGCTATCTGGTGCAGCAAATGCCCAGCATCCCGTGTCTACCACATTCAGTTCACGTTTCTTTTCTTTCTTTCTTTCTTTCTTTTATTTATTTTTTTTTTTTACCAAGGAAGCATTTCTTGTGTTGTGCTGGTATTTTGTGCAGCTTTTCTTATTTTTCTTATTTATTAATTTTTTCCTGACCATGGATCCTAAGCAAGTGACACTATGTAATGACACACACCAAACTCATTTCCTAAACATTTTGAATAGAAGAATGGAACAAACTTCTCTGAAGAGCTATTTTGTGAAACAACCTACAGATTGAAAAAAAGGCAAGTGTAGCAAAAAAAGGCAAAAAAGAGTGAAGAAAATCGAGTTACAAGAATGTGAAGTAAAATAATAATTGCATCAATTAAATTAGGTACGCAATAAAGTGTATTAAGTTTTTTTTTATATATATGTAAGAGAGGAGGACTAGCTGAGGGCAAAAAAAAAGAAAAAGAAAAAGCCCACTCAGCTGCCAGTCTCCTTAAAGAGCATATAGAATTAGCTAAAGGAGAGGGACAAATGTCTTGAAACCTCCCTCTTGAATGAAGTCGTCATAGGAAGTTGGAAATATAGACATAGGCAGGGAGTTCCACAGTTTACCCAAGAATGATATGAAAGACAGAGTACTGGTTAACTCTTGTGTTAGTGAGTTGGACAGAATAAGGGTGAGAGGAAGAAGAAAGCCTTGTGCAGCGAGGCTGCAGGACGAGGGGAGGCATGCAGTTAGTAAGATCAGTAGAGCAGCTAGGAAGAAAACAGTGATAAAAGATAGCAAAAGGTGCAACATTTCAGCAGTGAGAAAGAGGCTGAAGACAGTCAATTAGAGCAGGGGTTCTCAAAGTGGGGGTCCCGACCCACAGGGGGGGGGTCGCGAAATAATTTATGGGGGTCACAAGAGAAGCAAGCCCATCCTTCCCATTAGTAATGGTAAGCTGTTCAGCCTTTAAAGATGGTGAGAGAGAGAGAGAGAGAGAGAGAGAGAGAGAGAGAGAGAGAGAGAGAGAGAGAGAGAGAGAGAGAGAGAGAGAGAGAGAGAGAGAGAGAGAGAGAGAGAGAGAGAGATACATACGTGTGTAAGTACATACATATATTATTATTATTATTATTATGAGGTCAATGAAGGCGACCCACTGGAAAGCATAACTGCATAAACCCAAAGGCCCAGTGGGCGGCACCTCACCGATAAGTGAAAGGAAGTAACAGGAATGAACAACAGAATAGGAAGATTGGTAGAGATCTAAGAGGTAGTGAGTTCAGAGAGAAGAAAGGTATTCACACGTTTTTTAAATGCTTCAATGTTACTAGAATTAACAATCTCGTTGGGAATTGTATTCCAGAGTCTAGCAGATACTGGGATAAAACACCGGGAAAATTGTGAAGTATTACATCGATTCACAGACAAGGAACGGTCATTCATGATCAAGGATTGTCTTGTAGCACGTGCTGGTAGTGAAGGGGCAGGCAAATGACAATGCAACGGGTGGTTGGAATTAGACATGATTTTGAAGAAATAGGACAATGATCCAACCAAACGACGATGCGAAGATTAATCTCAAGATTAGGAAGAAGAAATTTAATCTGGTTGAATGCTCTATCTAAAAGCTTTAAGTGAGACTCTGCTGCAGAGATCCACACAGAGTGACAATATTCAAAATGAGGCAGTATGAAAGAGTAAAAGCAATTTCTTACAATATCATCAGAGGAATATATCCGCCTACATTTGCGTAACAAACCAACTTTACATGAGACTGATGATGCAAGTGAGCATAAGTGCAACTCAAAAGTAAGTTTGGGATCAAGGGTGACTCCGAGTAACTTCAGAGACGAACAATTAGGAATAGGTACTTCGTTGACAACAATATCAGGGTGAACTGGGAAAGGTGTCCTTGATCTGCTAATAACCATACTATGGGATTTACTCGGGTTCAGTTTCATACCCCACCGATCACACCATGACAGAATCCTTGAAACATCTTGAGTGAGTACATTAGCGACTCTCTGCCTATCCTGTGGGGAAGGAATTGTCGCATATATAGTGGTGTCATCAGCATAAGCAACCATATTAGATTCAATCCCACACCACATGTCAGATGTATAAATAAATAAATACACATACATACATAGAAAGGCAAGCAGATACACGGAGACAACGAAATGCCTCATAGGGATTGACAAAAATTCGTTGTTGTTGGGGGAGTGGGTCGCCACTCTGTCGGAGTAATTTGTAGGGGGTTGCAGCCAAAAAAGTTTGAGAACCACTGAATTAGAGGAGGGGAGTTGATAAGATGAAAAGTTTTTGATTCCACCCTACCTAATAAAGCTGTGCGAGTGGAACCCACCCAAACATGCGAGGAGTATTCCATACATTTGCACATGCATGAAATCAATCACAGTGATTGTTTTTTTGGTTGAGTATACAACCACTGACCATTGGAAATAAAACATAATAAATCTAGCCAATCAGAGTGGTCTGTGGAGAGAAGTAACTCATGATTTCAATCAGTCTATGGAAGATGTCTGAACAGGCAGGGTGTTGCCTTGATTATTTCCACTGTACTGCCAGAGAGAAATAAGGTTGTTCTTAGCATTACTAGTCAGGTTAAGCTAGTTTGTTTTGCTTAAATAAAGTTATTTTGTTTTTTGCCAAACCTAGTTGTCTGGTGGAGATGTAGCATTCTCCCATTAACCCTAGCTGTGCCATATGACCTCAGCTGTTCCGGCATGTACTTAATGGAATCATTTCCATTCTTCTGAGGAAGACATACCAGTGCATGTCACTTCAACGAGGTTATGTTCGCTAGCTTAGGTTAGGTTAGTATTCGTTAAATGGATAAGTTTCAAAAGGTTTGCATAGTCAGCAGTGACCAGCAGTGGCAGTGAGTACCCTCCACAACAGCAATAATCATCATAACTTTTTTTCACTGTTACTTTTGTGGTACTTTGTGATAACAAAACTATTTCTTCTGGTGCACTTCGGTCTGTTTAATATTAATATATATATATATATATATATATATATATATATATATATATATATATATATATATATATATATATATATATATATAATTTTTTTTTTTCATCGCAATACATTACTTTGTGGGCATAGACCGTGTTTTTAGGGGAAAATGGTAAATAAAACACACACACACACACACACACACACACACACACACACACACACACACACACACACACACACACACACACGGTAAAGCCGAGAAAGAAAAGGATAAGCTGAAAGATCTAGTAAACAAGGAAGAGGAAAGAGTACAGAATGTGACTAAAAAAGAAGTACAAGCATGGAGAGTCCAAGATAAGAAAGATAAGGCCGATTTTCAGGAGGTGATTCAAGAACAACTTAAAGAAAAAGAAGAAAATATGACAAACAAAATGATAGGAGTCCTCAAGACAAAAGAAAATCTAGTTAGAGAAATTGCAGAAAAAAAGAAGAGTGTAGTCGTATTTGGAATAAAAGAAAAAAATATAAAATATAGACCCAAAGAGAAAAAGAAGAAATGAAATCAGTCAAAGACCTACTGAAGAATCTTAATGACGAAGATAGGCAGAACTTGGAAGAGGAAGTAGAAGAAATAAACAGAATGGGACCATATCAAGAAGGAAAAACGAGACCAATTAAAATATTACTAAAATCACAAGCAGCAACAGAAGAAATATTATATAGAACAACAAAACTTAGAGAAACAGAAGGCTGCAAGGATATCTATATAAAGAAAAATAGAAATGAGGAAGAAAGGAAGAGATACAATGAACTGGCAGCAGCAGTAAGGAAAAGAATAATGAAAGGTCAGAAGAGGAGAAGAAGGCATTTTTTTGGAGAATTCTAGGAGACAGGATAAGGAAATGGTATATAAACGAGAAGGAAGAGAAAAAGTGGAACAAGTTTAACTAAAAATGATAAAGGCAAAAGACTAAAAATGATGTATACGAACATAGACGGGGTTTTATCAAGTAAATTAGAATTAAGAGATTACATAAGGAAAGAAAATCCAGATATTGTATGCCTGGCTGAAACAAAACTAAATGAGGCAATCAAAATAGTCTTGGATAATAGGTATAATGTATGGAGAAGAGACAGAGTGGGTAAAGGAGGAGGAGGAGTCATGATAATGTTAAGGAAGGAGATAGTGATAAACCAAGTGGAATGTGGGGAAGGAAAAGCAGAAGTATTGTATATTAAGATGCATATTAATAAAAAAGAGTTAACAATCATTGTAACATATGTGCCACCAAAAACAAATTCATGGACCAATCAAGAATATAAAGACATGATAGATGACACAATAAGGAGTCTAATGAGAATCGTTAAAGAAAGGAGAAAAGTGATATTAGTAGGAGATTTCAACTGTAAAGAAGTGGACTGGGAAAATTATGAAAGTGGTATGGGGAAGAAGCCTGGGAGAAAGATTCTTGAACCTAATGATAGACAATATGATGGACCAGAGAGTAAAGGAATGCACAAGATTCAGAGGAAACGACGAGCGAGCGAGATTGGACCTAGTTTTTACAAGGGTATACAAATGAATGATGATATAAGATATAAGTGCCCATTGGGAAAGAGTGACCATGCAATATTAGAAATAGATATAGAAGAGGAAAGGAAGATAGAGACGATTCATACAAAGGAGACCGATTAAATTACAGAAAGGCTGATATTGAGAATCTCAAGAACTATTTTAAAACGTAGACTGGGAGGAGATGGAAAACTCAGAGACAATGCAAGACAAATATAACTTATTTTTGGAAATATACAAAACAGGAGTCAGGAATATGTCCCAAAATATAGACCAAAAGAAGAAGGAAAGAAAGATTGGTTTAATGCAAGGTGTGCTAGGGCAAAGGAGAAAAGAGATGGAGCATGGAAAAGGTGGAGGAGAAATAGAATCCAACAAACAAGGAAAACTTCAAGGCAGCGAGAAATGAATATGTTAAGGTGAGGAAGGAAGAGGAAAAGAACTTGAAAAGACATTGTCGAAAAATGTAAGGAGCAACCAAAATTGTTCTATAGATTCATAAATGGAAAAATTAGGCAAAAAGAAACAATAGAAAGGTTAAAAGGAGAGAACGGGATGGTGGAAGACCCAAAAGTATGGCAGAACTATTAAATAAAAAATTCCAGGAGGTCTTTACTAAAGAATCCAAATTTGAGAGGCCACAGGGTAATAGAGACAATCTATATGAAAGAGATTAAAGTAACCAAGCTTGAAATAAAAGAGTTAATGAAGGAACTGGATGAAGAGAAGGCAATGGGACCAGATGAAGTCTCAGGCAGAATACTGAAAGAATGTAGGGAAGAACTAGCAAGTCCTATATACAACATCATAAAATGCTCAATAGAAAATGGAACAGTGCCAGTAGAATGGAAAAGAGCTGAGGTGGTTCCCATATATAAGAGTGGAAGGAAGAAGAACCTTTAAATTACAGACCGGTATCACTAACTAGTGTAATATGCAAGATGTGTGAAAGAATAATAAAGAAACAATGGATCGAGTTCCTTGAAGACAACAAATTAATATCAAATAGCCAATTTGGTTTTAGAAAAGACGGTCTTGTGTAACTAATTTATTGAGTTTCTATTCTAGAATAGTTGATAGAGTACAAGAGAGAGAGGGATGGGTTGACTGCATTTATTTGGATTTAAAAAAAGGCGTTTGACAAAGTGCCACATGCAAGATTACTGTGGAAGTTAGAGGAGAAGGGTGGCTTAAAAGGAAGCACATTGAGATGGATAGAAAATTATTTGAGGGGGAGAGAAATAAGGACAGTAGGTAAAGATATGAAGTCCAAGTGGAGAGCAGTAGAAAGCTGAGTGCCACAGGGGTCAGTATTGGCACCAATACTTTTCCTCATTTATATTAACGACATGCCAGAAGGAGTGAACAGCTACATAAATTTGTTTGCAGATGATACGAAACTGTGCAGAGTTATAAAGCAAAAGGAGGATTGTGAAATACTGCAAGAAGACCTAAATAAGATCTGGGAATGGAGTAAGAAGTGGGAAATGGAATTCAATGTGAACAAAAGCCATGTCATGGAAATGGGAAAGAGTGAAAGACGACCTGTGGGAATCTATAAGATGGGAGATGGAGTAGAACTGGAGAAAGTCAAAAAGGAAAAGGACTTAGGAGTGACGATGGAAGAAAACAATCAACCAGTAAGCCATATTGATAGAATTTTTAGAGAAACATATAATTTGCTAAGGAATATTGGAGTAGCATTTCACTACATGGACAAAGAAATGATGAAGAAATTGATAAATACTATAATAAGACCCAGATTGGAATATGCAGGAGTAGTGTGGACCCCTCATAAAAAGAAACACATAAGAAAATTGGAGAGGCTACAAAAAATGGCTACAAGAATGGTCCCAGAATTTGAAGGGATGACATATGAGGAGAGACTAAAGGCTATGGATCTACCAACCTTGGAACAAAGAAGGAGAGAGGAGACCTGATACAAGTCTATAAATTGATCAACGGAATGGACCAAGTGGATAATGAGAAACTGATCCTGAGAGAAGAATATGACATCCGAAGCACAAGATCGCATAGTAAAAAGCTGAGAAAGGAAGATGTCTGAGAGATATTAAAAATATAGTTTCCAGAGATGTATTGAGACGTGGAACAGTTTAGATGAAGAAGTAGTGTCTGCAAAGAGTGTGCACACTTTTAAAGTAAGATTGGATAAGTGTAGATATGGAGACGGGGCCACACGAGCATAAAGCCCAGGCCCTGTAAAACTACAACTAGGTAAATACAACTAGGTAAATAGACACACACACACACACACACACACACACACACACACACACACACACACACACACACACACACACGAGTATGATACCCAGGCCCTGTAAAATTACAACTAGGTGAATTACAACTAGGTGAATACACACACACACATACATAAGAATCAAACTTAAGTCACAAAAGGATGTAGATGAATTGGTGGAGAAGTCATGGAGGCTAGCCCAGCAGGAAACAACAAGGAAGATTTGGTTGAGAAGAGATCTCGGTGAAAAGGAAAGAGAAATGTTAAATGAGTTGAGAAAGGAGGCTTTGAAAAAAAATGAAGAGAGGACAGAAGAAGAGAAGAAAGAGTTTTTCTGGAGAATCTTGGATATGAGACTGAGGAAGTGGTTCATAACCCAGAAAAGTACAGCAAGAAAGGACTAAAGAAACTTACATATGAGCGAAATGTAATGTATTCCAACATAAATGGAGTGATATCGGGATTTTAGAACTCAACGATTACTTGAGGGACAAGAACCCAGATATTGTGGGTCTTACTGAAACAAAACTGAGAGAGGAGAAGACCTGATGATGGTTGGAGAAGGAAATATAACGTTTGGAAAAGAAATAGAGTAGGTAAGATGGGAGGAGGAGTGATGTTGCTGGTTAAAAAGATATAAAGGTGGATCAAGTGAAAAAGGTATGGGAAAGGCAGAAGTGCTAAAGATCAGAGCAGAAACTAATGAAGGAAAAAGAGGCACTACATAGTGGTGTACGTACCACCTAAGACAAATGCATGGTCAGTACAGGAATATGAAGAAATGATAAGTGATACAGGAACATGTCTGGAAGAAATGTTGGGTGGCTGTGAACGAACTATAATGATGGGAGATTTTAATTGTAAAGAGGTGTGTTGGGAGGACTGGTCAATGGAAGGATCAGAGACAACATGGGAAATACACTATTGACACTGGCAATGGAAAATGTGTTAACTCAGTGGGTCAAAGAAGATACTAGGTTTGGAGGAGAGGAGCATCGTCAAGACTGGACTTGGTCTTTAGTACAGAGCCAATGGTCATTGAGGAGATGAGGGTGGAGTGCCCTTTAGCAAAGAGTGATCATGCAGTTTTGGAGTTCAAGGTGATAGACGAAGAGAAATCTAGAAGAAATGAAGAATATAAAGTGGGAAGATGGAATTATGCCAAGACAGATTTTGGAAACCTAAAGAAATTCTTTCAAGAGACAAATTGGATGAAATTCAAGAGTGCTAAGG
Source organism: Portunus trituberculatus (assembly GCF_017591435.1). NCBI lineage: Eukaryota > Metazoa > Arthropoda > Malacostraca > Decapoda > Portunidae > Portunus > Portunus trituberculatus. Next base: position 2,953,278 of record NC_059276.1, read on the forward strand.
AGCAAATGAAAAGTGGAAGGAATTTATAAAAATATACAAAGAAGGTGAGAAAAATTTGTACCAATAAGACAACATAGAGAAGTTGGAAAGCAGGACTGGTTTAACGATAGATGTGAAAAGGCTAGAACAAGAAAAGAGGATGCATGGAAGAGGTGGAGAAGGAAAAGACGGATTAAGCAGTGGGAAAGTTACAAAAGAGCAAGAAATGAATATGTGTTGATTAGAAGAGAAGAAAGAAAGAAACAAGAAAAGGATATAATTGATAAATGTAAAGACCAACCAAGGCTTTTTACAGACATGTGAACAACAACATCAAAAATAGAGAAAGTATTGAAAGTTTAGAAGTAAATGGAGTATACAGTGAAGATCCCAGGAAATGGCAGAGGCTATGAATGGATGCTTTCGGAAGGTATTCACAAAGGAGACTGCTTTTGACAAACCACTGGTAATGGAACAGAAAGGGATTATGAAGGAGTTTCAAGTAACTGTGGAGGAGATCAAGAACATGATGGGGAGTTTAGAAGTGAGAAAAGCTGTGGGACCTGATGGGGTATCAGGATGGATTTTAAGAGAATGCAGGAGCAATTGGCAGAAAAAGTTTGTGAAGTAATTGATGCCTCATTAAGGGAAGGCGTAGTGCCCCAAGACTGGAAAAGAGCTAACATTGTCCCAATCTATAAATCAGGTAACAAGAGAGACCCATTGAACTATAGACCAGTGTCACTTACAAGTGTGGTAGCTAAGATGTGTGAGAGGGTGGTGAAGACTAGATGGACAGACTTCTTGGAGAAAAATGACATACTTTGTGAGTGTCAATTTGGTTTTAGGAAAGGGCGTTCATGCACGACAAACCTGATATGTTACTATTCGAGGGTGATAGATGTAATACAGGAAAGAGATGGTTGGGCTGATGGAATATATCTGGATTTAAAAAAGGCCTTTGATAAGGTACCACACCAGAGACTGATCTGGAAACTTGAAATGGTAGGAGGAGTGCATGGCAGTTTACTAAAATGGATGGAAGACTTTTGGTAGGAAGAGAAATGAGAACAATAATTAAGGACAGACCATCAGAATGGGGATTGGTGGAGAGTGGAGTTCCACAGGGATCAGTGTTGGCACCAGTAATGTTCGCAGTCTACATAAATGACATGGTGGATGGGGTGTCCAGTTATGTGAGCCTATTTGCAGACGATGCAAAATTGTTACGAAAAGTGAGATGTGACAAAGATTGCGAACTGCTCCAGGAAGACTTGGACAGAATATGGAAATGGAGCTGTACATGGCAAATGGAGTTCAACACGACAAAATGCAAGAAAATAGAGTTTGGCAAGAGTGAAAGAAGAATCAGGAGTATGTACAAGATAGGAAATGAAGACATAAAACCAGTCATGAAGAAAAAGACCTTGGGGTGACAATTACCAATGACCTATCGCCAGAGAGACATATAAACAAAATAATTGGAGAAGTATTGAACTTATTGAGGAACATAAGAGTGGCGTTCGTATATCTAGATGAAGAAATGATGAAGAAAATAATTACTGCAATGATAAGACCGAGGCTTGAATATGCAACAATACAGTGGGCTCGAACTTAAAGAAACACATAAGGAAACTAGAGAAAGTACAGAGGGCTGCAACAAAATGGTGCCTGACTTAAGAGATTTGACTTATGAAGACAGACTGAAAAGAATGCAACTTCCAACCCTGGAAAACAGAAGAGAAAGGGAGACCTGATAGCAATATACAGAGTGATGATTGGCATGGAAAAAATGGATAGGGAAGATCTGTGTATGTGGAATGGAAGAATGTCGAGAGGGCATGGGAAAAACTAAAATGGCCACTTATAGGAGAGATGTGAAAAATATAGCTTCCCTCATAGAAGGGTGGAAGCATGGAATAGTTTAGACGTGGAAGTGGTCAACGCAAGGAATATTCATGATTTTAAGAAAAAGCTGGACATTAATAGATATGGAGACGGGACAACACGAGCATAGCTCTTTTCCCGTATGTTACAATTAGGTAAATACAATTAGGTAAATACACACACATATATATATATATATATATATATATATATATATATATATATATATATATATATATATATATATATATATATTTGCGACGGAAATGAAGTACAGATTCATTCAAAACGGGTCGAAAAATATCAGAAAAAAAAAAAAATCTCATCCTGAAGTGAGGGTACGGTGCAAGTGTAAATTTACCGCCTTCAGAACATGACCTATGAAATACAGTAACTACATAACATAACATAACATAACATAAATAATAAGATAACAAAGGGCCACCAGGGCCCATCTAGGCTATCCTGTATCAGTCGCACAGCGACCTCGTCATCAGTACTTAAAGATACACTTACAAGTACACAATACATTATATACTAATTCTAAATATTTGGCCCATTAACAGGGCTAAGTCCTGCAGCGAAATCCTCTACAATCTGTGATCCCCATACATGGGGATCATGTCTTGTTTAACTATAGTAAATTTCTTATAAAAACTATCATGCAGTGCTATACATAATTATAAATCTAATAAATTTAAGTGCTTATCTAATCTGTTTTTAAACATTGTCAAACTAGTACTATTTACAACCCTCTCTAGCAATGTATTCCAGAAGTCTACCACCCTATGACTAAAGAAATATTTTCTTATATCTAACCTGCAGCCTTGCTTTCTAATCTTCCTGCCATGATTTCTAGTCCTACTTCCTCCTCTAAGGTAAAGAAAGATCTCACATCTATGTAATTTGTATCTGAGAACATTTTAAATAACTCTATCATATCCCCTCTTATACATCCTTTAATCTATCTCTATACTCCAGGCGCTTCAAAGCTGGTATCATCCTAGTTGCTCTTCTCTGAACTGCTTCTAACATGTTGATATCCTGCCTATAATGGGGTGACCAGGCCTGTATGCAATACTCTAAATGGGGCCTAACATAGGAATTATATAAGCTATGCACCACTTCCTTACTTTTATAACTAACATTTCTATTTATAAAACCCAGGATCCTATTTGCCCTATTTCTTGCTTCTAAACATTGCTTTGAAAATTTCATAGTCCTGTCTATCACTACTCCTAAATCCTTTCCCCTCCTCTACTGCCTCTAGCCAACATCCCTCCATCTCATAGCTAAAGTTTGTATTGTCTTTACCTAAATGCATAACCTGACACTTTTTAGAATTAAACTCCATCTGCCACCTGCCCATGCTATCAGCCTGTCCAGGTCTCGTTGTATTCTGTAATTGTCCTTTTCACCCTGTACTGCACATGCTATCTTAGTATCATCTGCAAACTTTGATACTTTGCTACTAATTCCTATATCTAAATCGTTAATGTACACCAAGAAAAGAAGAGATCCTAGCACTGATCCTTGGGGTACCCCACTAACCACTTCCTTCCACTCAGACATTGCCCCATTTAATACTACTCTCTCTGTTTCCTATCAGAAAGCCATTCACTAATCCAATCAACTAACCTACCCCCTATCCCGTGTAGTCTCAGTTTGTACACTAGCCTCCTATGCGGTACCTTATCAGACACCTTGCTAAAATCTAGATATATAACATCTATGCTATTTCCATCATCTAACTCCTTGGTAATATATTCTAAGATATCAAGCAAATTTGTAAGACAGGACCTCCCTGATCTAAAGCCATGTTGGGTATCTCTAATTAATCTATTCTCATTTAAATGCTCCCAAATACTACCCTTAATGATTTTCTCTAGTATCTTACATACTATACTAGTTGAACTGATCGGTCTATAATTATTTGCATCATTCTTCCTACCTTTTTTAAATAGCAAAATGCGATGCTTTCTCTTTCAAATCATGAACTTGTTGAGAATGGCAGATAAATTAAGATGTCTCTGTTTCAATACGCTGTTATTTAGATATTCTACCAAAATACTGTACACATGAAAGAATAAGATAACGGCAATAAACACCTGTGCTTACCTGTACGTGACTGAAGATAGGTGATATGGAGGCAACAACCTTACTATCTCAAGTAAACCTTCCTGAATTAACAGTGACAGATAGAGAGACAATGGAAAAACCGTGACAGATAGAGAGAAGGAATATCGCGTAGTAACTAATACCGCCACTTTATTTCACTCCAGCCAGCACAGGTGAGACAGCGACAAGGTGTAATGGCCAAGAAATACGATAATTACTTCTGCACTGGCCTGTACCGCCGGCAGGGGTTCATAGGCCTAGAGGCGCAAGGGCGGGTCGTCTCCAAGCTGCCATTACGTGCGTGTTGTGACTGGTGGTGGACTGGTGGTGGCGGGCATCAAGTTAATGGTTATTCTCTATTTTTTATTCTTTTGTGGGATGTATGAGGTAATAAAGGTTTTAAAAACTATGTTGATAAGAAATATATCCATCACACTGTAACAACATAAGCATTAATTTATTCTAACATCAATAATTAATGATAAGTTTTTGCTTACAGCTTTTAGATAAAAACAAAAGCAAATAAATATCATTGAATATTTTTACAAATATTTTTAACATTAATCATATACAGAAACATTCGAACTGTTAATTTGAAATAATGTTGATAATTGATACTACCCAGTTACCTTGGCAACGCATCAAAAATTCAAAACAACAACAACACGAAACGCTCCGATTTCTTGAATTCCTTCCAAATAACCCAAACGAAGCCAACCTCCGGTCCTTAAATAGTGCATCGAGGAAAACATGTGAACCTGGGTGTTAATTCAAGTGCAATATTAAGAGAAAGGCACTTAAAATTGGACTGACAAGGAAGTGAATGAATGAGTGTTCCGCAAGTGTATGTGTGATGTGTGGATTGTTTGTTTCCAGTAGGTAGACAACACTGGGTCAGGAGGAGGCAGTGAATGAGTGTGTTACAAGTGTGTAATGTATGGGTGTGTTGTGTTGTTGTAGGAGTGTGCGTGCCTCCTGTTGCTCATAGTCATGGCAGCCACGCAGACTGAAAAAAATGGTACCTATCAGATACGGCCAGACCTTAAAGACAAGTAAGTAATCAGTTTTGTTTCCTTTCGTTAATCAAATACAGTTAGATTTTTTAAACGAAAAATAGATAGTTATACTTTTATATGGCTAACTTGAATTGAGTGTTAATGTTTGCAGCGGTAAAATTCTAGTTTCTGCCCATACTCCCCCTTCCACCCCCCAACAAGCTTGGGGACAGGTGGGAATGCGGGGTTTTGGGTGGGGTACATGAAATGCGTATTTTTTGCGTAAAATGGAAAAATTTCCATTAAAACGTCTATGGAATTTTCATTACAAGTTTCCTAATTTTACTAATTTCGGTAATTCGGTAAATCTATAGAACAGCAACTCCTTACATATTCTTTTCTATTACCCCCCCTTCCCCCCAACAAGCTTGGGGGCACGTGGGGAATCGGGGTTATGGGGAGAGCCAAAAGAGGCGAGATATGGCGATCCAAAAAAATCAAAGGACAAAAACCTAACCTAACTGGGGGGAGCTGTGCCCCCCCAGACCCCCCCTACAACACTAACCTAACCCTAACATAAACCTAACCTAATGTAACCTAACCTAGCCGGGGGCTGCGCCCTCCCTGATCCACCCCCCCCTGCAACACTAACCT